>NC_071277.1:9602500-9852500 GCF_023375685.1 Ictalurus furcatus | reverse complement strand
GTCAGGGTGCACATACTTTTACTCTATCTTTTTATATATTTATTAGTAATAATAATAATGATATGGTTTGAACTAATTAGTAGAAACAGATATGTTTGTTCCTCCGTGCGAGGTTTTGGACCTGGTGAAACATCGTTTGCTTTCCTGCTGGGTTGCCGTGACAACGGTGCCCGCAGCGACCAGGAGAGAGAGCGATGCTGAGGCAGATGGTCTTGTGCACTCCATCAGAGACTCTCACCTTGTTACTGTATACTGAAATATTACAGCCAAGCACTGAGGTCTGACTGTGTGTGTGTGTGTGTGTGTGTGTGTGTGATCTCTCGCCAGTGGATTTTGGTGTGAGTGCACAGTTGGACCGCACCGTGGGCAGGAGGAACACGTTTATCGGCACGCCCTATTGGATGGCTCCAGAGGTCATCGCCTGTGACGAGAATCCAGATGCCACGTACGACTTCAAGGTATTTTAACAGACCGAGTTTGTTTAATTACATCATCATACACTCTAAAAACTGGACTGTGTGTGTGCGTGTGTGCATGCGTGTGTGCATGCGTGTGTGTGTGTGTGTTTAATAAAATTCCCTTTCTGTTTCAGAGTGATTTGTGGTCTTTAGGAATTACAGCTATTGAGATGGCAGAAGGAGCGCCGCGTAAGTCCACAACATGTCTCCTGTATATGATAAAAATGTACTAAAGCAGTTACTGATTACTTTCTATTCATTCCCCTCTCTCTCTCTCTCTCTCTCTCTCTCTCTCTCTCTCTCTCTCTCTTTTTAGCTCTGTGTGATATGCACCCCATGCGAGCACTCTTTCTCATTCCCAGAAATCCGGCTCCTCGACTCAAGTCAAAGAAGTGGTGAGTGTCAAGGCTTGTGATATTAAACCGCTCTTCATCCTGTTCTCCTCTTCTAAAAACCCGCTTTGGGTTCTAACAGAGAAGTTCTCACACCACAACAACATAGTGGGAATTAGTGGGAAGCCACACCCCCTTCTCTAACACAAACACACACAAGTCACGCTTCCTTAACTGAGACTGACAGGTACATAGACCACACCCCCTTTACTGAGACTGACAGGTGTGGAGGCCACACCTCCTTTACTAAGGCTGACAGGTATAGAGGCCACACCCCCTTTTCTTAGACTGGCAGGTGCAGAGGCCACACCCACTTTACTGAGACTGACAGGTGAAGAGGCCACACCCACTTTACTGAGACTGACAGGTGAAGAGGCCACACCCACTTTACTGAGACTGACATACAGTGGCCACACCCCCTTTACTAAGATTGTCATGTACATAGGACACATCCCCTTTACTGAGACTGACAAACAGTGGCCACAACTCATTCAAGAAGAATGCTATTAATCCCAGAGGAGGAGAGAGATGAAAATTGTGACAGATGAGTGATCTGTGTGGTGACAAAAAGACAATTTTAAACCTAGGTGCATAAATAAACATAAATAAATTAAAAACAAATAAATAATATAAAATGCAGAGTAAGTGGAGAGAAGGTTAACACTGACACACATAAGTCACGCCTCCTTAACTGAGACTGACAGGTACATAGACTACACCCCCTTTACTGCTGACAGGTACAGTGGCCACACCCCCTTTACTAAGATTGACATGTACATAGGCCACACCCCCTTTACTGAGACTGACATACAGTGGCCACGCCTCTTTCAAGAAGAAGTGGCTTTTCTGTGTCAGTCCCAGTGAAGGAGGCGTGGCCTCTGTACCTGTCAGTCTCAGTAAAGGCGGTGTGGCCTATGTACCTGTCAGTCAGGAGACAGATGAAATTTGTGACAGATGAGTGATCTGTGTGGTGATAAAAAGACAATTTTAAACCTAGGTGCATAAATAAACAAATAAATTAAAAACAAATAAATAATATAAAATGTGTAAATGCAGAGTAAGTGGAGAGAAGGTTCGTGTTCTGTGTGAACAGGATGAGCTTCAGGAACAGAGACAGAACCGTTGTCAGAAATAATGGAGGAATAACAGAAATAAAACAGAAATTGATGGAAATAAAAAGTTTCTGCTATAAACTCATGTTTCTTCTTAAGAACGCTCTCCAGTGTGATATTTTTAGACATCAGATGATTGACAGGATTACAAACAGGCGCCACCTGTAGAAATCCCCCAAAGACACGCTCGCTCTCATGCTGTCCGTAATTCGTCCTTGTGTGCAGGACAGCAGGTTCGTCTTTCATCACGCTTCTGAGCGTCTTTAACTCCGAGAATCAATCAGAGCTGTGACGTTTCTCCTGGAGGAAGTTCTGATCCACTGCTTTTGTTAGTCGCTCTTGATTTATCCGGCCGTGTGGTGATAGAATAAAATAAATCAAAGCGCTCATGAAACACTTCAGGAGGTTTATAGATGAAGGGAATCTGAACAACACGCTGCTTCCTTTCTCTTGTCTCTCTGCAGGACCAAGAAGTTCCAGTCGTTTATCGACAGCTGCCTGGTGAAGAACCACACGCAGAGGCCCAGCACCGAGCAGCTGCTTAAACATCCCTTCATCCGAGACCTGCCTAATGAGCGACAGGTCCGCATCCAGCTCAAAGACCACATCGACCGCACCAAGAAGAAGAGAGGAGAGCGGGGTGAGGACCTGAACACACACAGCACTCCAGAATATTCACTGCTCCAGAATTATGCAGTCAAATCAAATCATATTAAATAGTCATAAATAATAATATAATATTACTGCTAGAGATGGAACCGATTCGAAACCCGGGATGAGTATCAGATGGATACCAGCGAGAAAAAGGTGGATCGGATATCAGAGGAATAAAGGAATTTGATAAGATCCTGTAACGAATGGATTTGGAAAAGCTTTGTTTTTTTATTTAATGAAAATGTTTACATATAAAGAGACGTGATTGTATTTTTTTGTTAGGATTGATTTTTATTATAATTCTATTTTGTATTTATTTATTCCTGTATATTTGCAGTGTAACTGATGTTTGTCTGATGTTTAGTTATGTTTAGTTATGTACAGTATTTCAAAATGCCATCTATACAGCACTCTGCTATAACGGTCACAGAGGATACTTATTTCTGATTGGCTGGCAGGTTTGCGTTGATTCTTTATATCAGATCCTTCTAATGGAGATTTGGTTAAAATTCTGATCACAACACCAAATCCAAGCTTCTGATTTCACTACACTGAGTAAATGTTCAAATTCGATCAATGTGTCTAAAGCCCTATTTGGACGGGATTAGTTTTCTGTGTGAAGGCGTGGCGTATCTCTGCATCACGTTCGGTGTCTCTGTGTTTTACAGATGAGACGGAGTATGAGTACAGCGGCAGCGAGGAGGAGGAGGAGGAACGGGACATCGGAGAACCCAGGTAGAGAATAAACCCTGCTCAGAGGTGCCAATATTTACAGATTAGAGAATGGTTGTTCTGACACGAGATCGGTTCTCCGGCTGCAAAATGCTGTTTGTTTGGGGTTCAGGGGGCGGGGTCTTTGGTTTGTCTCTTAAACCTGAGGAAATGTGGAACGCATTCTATAAACGTTATTTCCATGTCAGTAGAACAGCTGTACAGGTGTGTGGTGTAAATGTCGAGAACGTTGTGACTCTTGCACCTGTCCACAGCTCCATTATCAACATCCCGGGTGAGTCCACTCTGAGGCGGGACTTCCTGCGTCTGCAGCTGGCCAATAAGGAGCGCTCCGAGGCCCTTCGCCGACAACAGCTGGAACAGCAGCAGAACGATGAGCACAAACGCCAACTACTGGCCGAGAGACAGAAGCGCATCGAGGAGCAGAAGGAGCAGAGGAGGAGGCTGGAGGAGGTACGAAGACAAACAGTGAATATTGGAGTGAGAGAGCGGAATCGGTGGAACAGGGGGGTAGAGAGAGAGAAATTCTGCAGTGGATCTGTGCAGCCTCAGGGGTAAAAAATAAAGCTGCTTGGAAAAAAAAACACATAGTATGAATGAAGCGTCGCTCATCAGCTGTTACTGGAAAAAAAACATGTCTGGGACACACACACACACACACACACACATCATGCGCTAGTGCTGATGCTTCATAAAAACAGCACAGGAAAATGACAGAAACCGTAGCATCATTGCACCATAACACACACCTGCTTTAGTCAAATAACTAACAGAAATGTAGGCAAATAAACATCTGACGCACATGTGGAGAAACATCTCCGTCACCAAGTGGTGTGGCATCATGTGTCCATGCATCTGTCAGATCCTCGTTAGCGCGATGTCTCAAGAACGAGCCGTTGAATGTTTGTAGGATTGATATAGAACGATCGTTATAACCAGCAAATGAACTGATTCGATTTCGGAATTGATCCAAACAAGGTCAAGGTCACAGCAAGGTCAAATATCTGAAATACTTTTTCTTCAGTAACATCCTTACTGTTTGAAGTGTATTTTAAGGATATTTCAGTCGTACATGTTAGTATCAAGAAGCACTCGACTTGTAAGCAGCACGGGCCTTTAAAGCTCAAAGGGAGCCGCCCCTTATCACTCACACCGCCATCTAGTGGCATGGAGAGAGGAACTGCAGCTCACACTGAGGAGTGTTTTTCTCCTATCGTCTCCACAGCAACAGCGTCGGGAGAGAGAGCTGCGCAAACAGCAGGAGAGAGAGCAGCGGAGACGCTACGAGGAGATGGAGCAGTTACGGAGAGAGGAGGAGAGGAGACACGCCGAGAGGGAGCAGGTACACACACACTCACACATTCATTCACACTCACACAGTCTCTCACACACACACACACACTCTCACACACTCACACTCGCGCACACACTCGCACACACACACACACACTCTCACACATTCACACTCTCTTACACACACACACACGGGAAATGTTGTGGCAGGTACATAGCAGAAACAAACATACAATACTGCTGAAACATCACACACACACACACAAAGATATTCCTGTTTATCAGTAGAAATCATTATCTAATATTAGCCTTATTTACCTTCAGTACATCCTGATAGAACCACACACACACACACACACACACACACTATAGCACACAGTGGGTGTACAGCGACACGTCGGCCTCCGTGCATTCTGTCTGTCTCACACAATAAAGACTTTGAACACATTTAAGAATAAATCCGAGCCAGCTCCACGGAACACTGAAACACAGTGCGCTTAAAAAATAACCGGCCTCCTGTCACGCTCAAACTTCACTACAGCTGGGTTTATAAACCATTCACAGACTCCCTTCTGACCTCAGAACAGATTTATATCCTGAACATGATCTAAAACTATTTGATTTTTTATTTGTTTGTTTATTCATTCACTTGAGCTTCCACGTGTATTAATATTTAAATGAAAACCAGGTATTCCATTCCGTTCATTTGTTTGTTTGTTTGTTATAGCTATTAAAGGTTTTTATTCATTTTAATGCTTAAAAATTAATGAAACTTGATTAATTAAAATGGTATATATATATATATATATATATATATATATATATATATATATATATATATATATTCTGTTGATCAGAGAAATATAGACGGAAGACGCTGAAATCTTTGCATTATCCCTGTTCATGATGTAGATCATCATCTTTATTAATGAGTAAAAATGAACAGATAAAGGAAAAGGAAACAGAGGAGAACCCTGTGTACATCACAGAACCTGCTCTGAGAACCTTGGCTCTTCAGGATGTCTTTATTTCATTATGCTAATGCAGTGCGCTTCTCTCTCTACACACCTCTCTGCATGACGCTCCTCTGAACATCAGCACACTTCCAGCACAAACGTCAAATCTACTAACACGTTATTTTAACGTACACCGCACTGTACGCTCCAGGTTCTCTGTTGGAACCTTGCAATTTGATCTTTTTACTCTGTAATTCTTTCTAACAGTGTTAACTTTCTGTCTTGAAAGCTGTCTGTTTCACTGTTCTTTCCCTCTCTCTGTCTCTTCTCCTTGACTTTTGCTATCGTTGGGGTTCCGCTGGGTTCCACTGGGTTCTGTGTGCTTCTGTTAGGAGTATATCCGCCGTCAGTTGGAGGAGGAACAGCGGCAGTTGGAGATTTTACAGCAGCAGCTTCTACAGGAACAGGCTCTGCTTCTGGTAAACTAACCCTGTGACCTTTCTCTTCCACACCTACTCTGCACTTCCTTCCTCGTGATGCGTACGCCCTCCAGCTCGCGTTCCAGTGTGTGACCGTGTGCTACATTCTCAAATTCATTCTGATGCACTCACAGGAAATGAAAGAAAACCGTAAGAACGTGTTCTCCCAGATTAGTCCATGTGAATCAGAGTTCATGTTCTGTATTGGTGTGACTCTCTTCTTGTATTGTGTGAGTGTGTGTGTGTGTGTGTGAGAGAGTGTGTGTATGAGTGTGAGAGTGTGTGTATGAGTGTGAGAGTGAGAGTGTGTGTATGAGTGTGAGAGTGTGTGTATGAGTGTGTGTATGAGTGTGTGTATGAGTGTGTGTATGAGTGTGAGAGTGTGTGTATGAGTGTGTGTATGAGTGTGTGTATGAGACTGTGTGTGAGTGTGTGTGTGAGAGTGTGGCTGTAGAAATCTCAGTATTTCTCCTGTGGCACTTTTAATGAAATTGTGATTGTCGTGATGAATTAACATTTTACACAGAACATCTTTGTGATTTTTTTATAAAGTGCCCACAAAGAACAATTCTGTATGAACCGTGACCTTTAACACCTATCAGTCCTTTTGTTGAGCCTGAATCAGAGAGAAAGATGCATATAGAGCTGAAATGTCCTCGTAAAACTCTTTCCTTCAATGGTCAGAAATACATCGACAGAAAAACCTCGATGAATCTGTAGTGAAAGCGTGTAGAAATCAGGAAAATCACTCGAGCACGGAGAACTCAGAGTCGGCACAAAGTACGTGATTAGATAATTATATAAATAATGACTTTAAAACTTTTTTTTTTCTGTCGTATCCAGTGCTTATGTGCACATATGAACATGTGGCATTTCTGCAGCACGACAGCTCTGTCCTTAAAAATGAATAAATAATAAATAAATCCTGCAACCCACAGCCATGTTTGATTCACTTCCTGCAGGTGAGTCGATTCAGAGTCATTTTCTCACTACTAGAGTTCACGTGGACGCAGGTTGAGACGCTCTCGTACCTGAGTGTGATCACTGTGTTCTCACCCGACTAAAGAACCGCACTGAGGAGGAGAACACACCAGGGTTCTGTTTCAACTCACTAAACACCGTGTGTGTGAAAGCACCCTGAACTTTTCAATGAATCAGTGAACTAAACATCTGTAGCAGCTGTGTCGGTGCGTAAATCCCGTTTCGGCCGGACGTCATGACGCGTCCTGACTCTGTGTTCCCCTCCGCAGTGCAGGCAGAGCTTTATCGACCAGGCAAATTGATTTTCGACAGCCCTGAGGTGATTAGTGGCATCTCTGTAGCTTGTGCCTCGTTGCTGTGGGAAATTAGATTTGGAGCTGCTAGATAATTGGTTATCAATAGATTTATCTCACAAACCTAATGGCTTTGTATAAAATTGTTTCCCCATAGATGTTGTCTGTAGATAAAAAATAATGCACACAATTTCAAAACAACAAAAGCAAACGTCTATCGGTTTTTATTCCACGTGAGGCCCAGAGATGTGTCTCAGATCCCGGGATTTACTGCATTGTTTTAAGAAAGGTGACAGGATCTGTTAGCAATGCTGCAGGATATCATCTGTGATTATTCAGCAACGTGTCTGGGTTGTAAATGTCCCGGTCGTGCTCTTTAGAGGTCTTATCTCTTGTTTTTCACCTTCACACAACACCATTTCTTCTCTCAGAGTGTTTGTGCTTTAGTGTTTAACAGTACACACATTTTCTGATTGTACGTGTTAACATTTCTATTGATTCGGTTTATAGAGCTTGGATTATTCAGTACACAGATTACTCTGGCTTTGAAAAGAACAAACAATTTAAAAACACTGCAAAGTAGCATGTTCTCACACAATATAATGTAATACGGGTTTGAGAAATGCTAATTAAGTTCTGAGACCTTGTTGTGTTCAGTTATTCGTCAGTGTGTACATTTGTTTTAAAGGGAAACATTAAGGGATTGAAAGAATTCAGTGGAAAAAATTCCACCATTGTGGGTTGGGTGGTACACAATAAAATGACTAGCTAGAAAAGTTAAATGCTTAAATTGTTATAAACTTGACTTCAGAATAACAGCACACACACACACACACACACGTAATCAGAGTCAGTAACGTATTTCCAAAAGTGACATCAGTATTAACGCAGGGAAAGTTCCTGGTATTCAGAGTCGGGTTACGCAGCTGCTTAAGTGGATTCAGATGATTAAATCACCTGTGTGTAGTTCACACCTCCGAGGCTGACAGATTTTTCTTGAGTAGAAGATTCTCACTAGTGCTTTACACATAAGCACTTGTCTTTAAGCCGAAAAAAAAAATCTGGGATAGAAAATGTGGACTGAAGAAGGTCATAGTATTGTTTTTCTTTGATTTTTCTTTGATGATCATGTAACATAAGAGATGAGAGAATTTTTTAAAATAATAATTAAAAGACTAATATGATGATATATGAATTAGAAGATGGTGAGTGTTAAATAACTCAAAGAGTCTCGTGTATCACCAATATATTACTGCATGAATAGTCCTAGTCCTAGTAATGATCACATTAATCACGGCAACATAAACATGTAATTAAACAACATGGCTTCCACACTCATTATTCAGCAGCACATCAAAAATAGCACTTAATCCAGCACATCCATATCCATCTCATAAAGGCTTCGTAAAAATGTGATGTGGTCCTGATTTTCAGTGTTTTCCCCATGTGTGTTCCGCTGCAGGAGTATAAGCGGAAGCAGCTGGAGGAGCAGAGGCAGGCGGAGAGGCTTCAGAGACAGCTCCAGCAGGAGAGAGCTTACCTGGT
Source organism: Ictalurus furcatus (assembly GCF_023375685.1). NCBI lineage: Eukaryota > Metazoa > Chordata > Actinopteri > Siluriformes > Ictaluridae > Ictalurus > Ictalurus furcatus. Next base: position 9,843,605 of record NC_071277.1, on the reverse strand, counting down.
TTCCCTCCAACAGCAGCAGCAGCAGGACCCTCGACCTGCCGAGAAGAAGCAGCTCTATCACTACAAGGACTCGGGCAACTCCAGCGACAAACCCGCCTGGGCCAAAGAGGTACGAACTTTCTGAGTTAAAACACCAAGGAACCTGCTGGAGATTGGTGTCACATCACAGAACACAACGGTGACAAAAATCTGGTTTATTTCTAAACATTCTTTCTCCTTCGAGGTCTTGTTCATTATCAGGGTTCTCACACATCCTGAAAAAACAGAAAAACCTGGAAAAGCCTGAAATGTCCTGAAAATATGCACATGGGTCAAATGTGCTGGAAAATATTAGTGAGGTCATAAAAAATGCAAAAATCTCTGAACTTTAGTGAAATGTTTCTTCAGGTGCTCTAACATATACGCATTTAAATTGTAAAAATCAGGTCACGCAGAATAAATTAATAGATTAATTTATTTTACAAATAAAAATCCTGAGACAAAATCTGTTTCGCAGTGAGACACATTTTTCTACTAAAGGTGAGTCCATGTGCCCGCTTTTCCATCATATAACATACCTGTAAAAGTAGGAGGAGTTCATCTGGAGAATGGGGGCGGAAATTGACACGATTAGTAAAACGCTACATTAAATAAAAGAAAGCCAAACTGCACTGGCTGGTGAATTCAGATCATCTTAATGGTCTTGGGGTCAAAAGGTTCTTAAATAATTGTGTACAGTAAGTAAGAGTGTGTATGTTATGTAAGATATTTCAGGAGTGATTAGGTGTCTGTAAGTAAGAGGACATTAGAGGTTATTAAAGGTCACTAGGAATCATTAGGGGTCATTAGAGGTTATATGTTCTTGACATTAATGTTATGGATGAGCTTCAATGAGCAACAGTTTCCTGGAAAATGATTTTCCAAAATTCTCCAAAAATCTCCCCAAAAAAAATTTCTCTTCACATCAGTATCACGTTTACAATAATCATTTTTATCCAGGTCATGAGACGAGCCCATAGTCAGTCCCCTCGTCTGCCTACAAAGAACCAGCACCATGAGGAGGCGCAGCTTTCGCACCTCCTCCTACTCCCTGACCAAGCCTCCAGCCAACTCCCCGCCCGCCCCCCATCCTACCCAGCCGCCGTCCCCTCCCACGCCCAGAGAGAGAGGGCTGAGCTTCAGCTCCGGCAGCTGGGCAGCAACGCCAACGTTCCCAGGATCCGGGTGTCCTGTGAGCCAGATCTGGCTCAGATCAGCCAGCTGTTTCCGGGGCAGGGCCAGGACAACCGTGGGCGGAGCCCCGGACGATCCGGCGCATGGGAGAGTGAGGTAGAGAGACAAATGCCAAAAACCAGCCATGACTGGTGCTGGGCAGATCATGCCATTTTTACGGCACTGGCTGCGGGGAATAAACTTCTGGCACTTTCTCCAAACTCCTCTCTGATGTCTTTGGGTTTTTGGATGAACTCTTTGGGGAAAGTCTCATTTCCTTCTTTACTCCCAAACTCCATCAAAGTGGGATTTGGTGGGATTTTGGTGACTGCAAGCTCTTTTGTCTTTTCTCTCCAGCTTCGTCCTCTACAAAATCTCACTAATTCTCTGAACTGTTTTACTCCTCCAGAGGGACAGCGTCTGGTGAAGGTTGGGGATTTGGTTGTGTTGAGTCATGAGAAGCCAATTGAAATCAATTGCTTGACATAATAAGGATTAATTATGGCTCATAACTCTACACAAAACCCTCTTCTCTTGGGATGGGACTAAAAAATGCTCAGTATGAAAGTTTTTCTCTTTTCTCTCTTTTTAATATCTTCCTTTAGATTTGGTTTCCCCCCACAGGCTGTTCTCCTCTGTCCTCTTTTATGAAGAGTTTATTGAGTTTGCTTCGTTATTACAAGAAACATTCATGTTTGTGTAAAGATAACCTTTAGCACAGTACGAAGGGAATGGTCTCGGTTCTGCTGCAGGATCGTTCCGGTGGTCTTTAACCTCACTCGTGATTACCAGCGTCAGAGGAAGCTCTCACTCAGCCATGTCTCAGACGATCATTTCAAACAGGTCTAATTATAAAAAATAAAACGGATCATGAGGCTGTGCTGTTGATATCAGGGTTTATAGATTTTGATGACTGATTTAGAAAAATAAATGAGCTGCTGTGTCACAGTCACATCTTATTATATTCTCAGTCCATGAAGGCTGATATGCAGCACATCTGCTGCTGTGTGTCTTTTAATTGAGATATTTATTCCTCTCGTTCGTCCACATCCATTCTAATGAGCGCGTTTAGTTTGACCGTGTTGAGGGAATGTAATACTGTGCAGCTTGAGCTCCTGACACACTGACTGTGCGTTTTAAAGAGAATTCATTTATAATGTGATGAGTTCGGATCAGAGTTGGGACAAAAGCAAGTTCAGGAGTGAGGCTGGTTTCGCACACTGTACCTGACATGTTCTGTTCTCCAGGTGGAGGAGCGTTCCAAACTAAACCGACAGAGTTCTCCAGCTCTGCAGCACAAAGTGGCCAATCGAATCTCTGACCCATCACTGCCTCCTCGCTCCGAGTCCTTCAGCAGTGGTGGCATCCAGCAGGCTCGGACCCCGCCCATGCACCGCTCCGTCGAGCCCCAGGTACCGTCAATATTTCACGGCTTTCGCTGATTTAAACACCGTGATGGTTCACACCTCGTTAAAGTCACATGACTGAATGTTAGAAGAAGAATTTTAACCTTAAATACTCCTTTACACCCTATAGCCCTGCAGTCAGTTAAAGCAAAAAAACAGGTTCTTTCTAGGACATGTTCTGTTACCAACATTAAACATCTGGAACATCTGTGAAACAGATTAGTTCCTGTTGTCACTTACGTTATAGCAGCTATAAACACTCGTTCCCTCACCATCCCTCTCTTTATTCTCTCTCTTTATTCTCTCTCTCTTTATTCCCTCTCTTTATTCTCTCTTTCTATTCTCTCTCTTAATTCCCTCTCTCTATTCTCTCAAATTATTCTCTCTCTTTATTCTCTTTCTCTTTATTCCCTCTCTCTATTCTCTCTATCTCTTTATTCTCTCTCTATTCTCTCTTTATTCTCTTTCTCTTTATTCCCTCTCTCTATTCTCTCTATCTCTTTATTCTCTCTCTATTCTCTCTTTATTCTCTTTCTCTTTATTCTCTCTCTCTATTCTCTCTTTATTCTCTCTTTATTCTCTCTCTATTCTCTCTCTTAATTCCCTCTCTCTATTCTCTCACTTTATTCTTTCTCTTTATTCTCTCTCTCTATTCTCTCTTTATTCTCTTTCTCTTTATTCTCTCTCTATTCTCTCTTTATTCTCTCTCTCTATTCTCTCTCTCTATTCTCTCTTTATTCTCTTTATTCTCTCTCTCTTTATTCTGTCTCTCTATTCTTTCTTCTCTTTCTCTCTATTCTCTCTCTCTCGAAGTTAATAAGAAAAAACACACATCTTGTCATGCTACTGGACTTAAAGTTGCAGCTCCTACCTCTGAAAGCGCTGACACGTGAGACTCAGTAAAATAAACGTCTCCTTACGGAAAACTTCACCGTATCAACTTTTTAAAATCTGTTTATTATTAGCAGAGTGTCTGCTGTACACGTCCCTGTGAACGAGCCGTTACTATAGAAACCATAACATATTAAAATGAGCGCATTAATATAAACCTGCGTTACTGTCAGTGCTGCTGTTATAGAAAATTAATCAACACCTTCTGACCAATCAGGATCCAGAACTCAGCAGCGACGTGGTGTAATGATTATTAACACATGTCTGATGTTGACTGTTGAACCGTGGGTTCTGCAGATGGCTCACTTGGTCTCGGTGAAGTCTCACGGTTCCTCGATGACGGGCTCGCAGTCTCTGCATGATCAGTCTTCCCAGGGTGTCTCAGCTTTCCAGGAGAGTCTGTCGCCCCACCGGCCCCCGATGCCCCGGCAGAACTCGGACCCCACCTCAGAGACACCCATGCCTCCACCTCGCGTCACGAGCCGAGATGACAAGTTCGACCGCAGCTCCTGGCTGAGACAGGAAGAGGACGTTCCACCCAAGGTTTGGGATTTGTCTTCCTCTGATTACTCCCGCAGCGCCGATGATCAGAATTTTGCTGATATTGTGATTTGCTGATATTTCATATCTAAAATCACGTCTGAGATCTTCTTTGGTTTCAGGTTCCTCAGAGGACGACCTCTATATCTCCTGCACTGGTTAGAAAGAACTCACCTGGGAACGGACCTGGAGGTTTGGGGCCGAGGCCGGGTTCTCACCTCATCCGAGCCAGGTATATACACACACACGCGCGCACACACACACGCACACACACGCACACACACACTCACACACACACTAATTCTGATAAACCCTCTAATCACCTCTTGCTCGTCTCACAGCAACCCAGACCTGCGGGTTTCCATGGAGCCCGGACTCCCGAGGACGAGCAGCGGCAGCTCCTCCAGCTCCAGCACTCCGAGCTCTCAGGGAGGCTCCAGCGAGAGGAACCGGGTGGGAGGTGAGAAACCCTCAGAGAACCTCAGAAACCCTCAGAGAACCTCAGAGGTCACGTGTCCATAATTATATAAGACATATTCTAATACTGTAAGCGGTTTAAAATATCATCATGTCTTACACTGAGAGTTTTCAGTACTGACAAATCAGCGCTTTGATTCAGTACTCCACATGAATGATGGAACATTTCAGCTGACGCTAACGTTCCGTTTCAGCACATAAAAATTATATCTCAGAGTAAATGTAGTCAAACTTGATTATTAAACCTATTTCTAAACATTTTTACTAATTTCATTTATTCAGTTGGTAGATAATTTTCAATTCGTAAAATAAATAGCAAGATAAATTCAAGCTTGAAATCAGTAAAAATGTCTAAAAATGATTCAGTAATCTTATATTTGGCTTATTGTAATCTGATAATAGGAAATAGTAAACAAGTTTAACTGTATTTAAGATATTTTCACTTTGTTCTGTGAATTAGATGTTCCGCAGCATTACATGTAACTATAAATGGATAAAAGATATTGTTCTTTAATAAATAAAAAACTGGAATCGTTGGTAGATTTCTGTGGTATAAGAGGAGTAAAGCATTGAGGAAGTGGTGTTAGAGGAAACAGATCGCTGATTGGTTGGTGAGATTTAAAAGCGTTTGAATGATGACGAGACAATGTTTTAATTCCGCGGCAGATGTTCTGATTTATTTGTAGTAATATTCTAATCACATTAATAATGATCTACACCTCCCTCTGATCATCATCAGCACTCGCTGTTATTATGCTAGAACACCCCCCCCCCCACCCCACACACACACACACACACACACACACACACACACACACACACACACACACTAACTGAAGCTCTTCACTCTGTTAGCTGATTCTTTTGTTGGTTTTTGATTGCAGGATCTGGAAAACCTGAGAGCTCTCCAACCGTTTCCCAGGAGAATAAACACAAAAGCCAGGAGGAGAGCAGGGAGGTGACGAGACCCAGCCGACCTGCTGTGAGTTCCTCACACACACACATACACACACACACACACACACACACACACACACACACGTCCACCTCGTGAAGCTCTGCAGCTCCTCTAACACTGAATCTCATCCTCATAACCTCATCGTTCTCGGTCTGATGCTCTGTTCCGGATCTTCATCAGAACCCTGCAGGTTCCTCATGCTGAGAGCATTCTGTACGAGTCTCACGGAGCTGCACGAACACGATAAGACTGTAACATGCAGAAACATGGGTTTAGGAGATATTCTGCAGTTGATCATTTCCAGGAAGATTTTTTGATGACTCATTTGGTACTCGTCTGATTTGCATCCAAATAGCATCAGACACGACACGTTTCCTCTCTGACTTCCTGTTTCTAAAGGAAATACATTTTACATCTGGAATCAAATTGCAGCTCTCAAAACATTTCATGGGCAATTTAAATATTTTTCTTCTAGTCTCTAGCTACCTTACAGATCAGTAGTGTGATTTTTTTTTTTCTATGTGTGTGTGTGTGTGTGTGTGTGTGTGTGTGTGTGTGTGTGTGTCCTGCTGTATTGTGATAATAACCACTTTCTCATTTTACATTTTCTCAAATCCATCTCTCAACTCCTCGCTCTTCAACATTCTATCTGTCGCTGGTCCTCAGAGTTATAAGAGAGCCGTAGATGAGGTTAGTGTGGCACTCGCTCTATTCATCTCTCTCTCTCTCTCTCTTCATCTCTCTCTCTCTTCATATCTCTCTTTCTCTCGCTCTCTCTCTCTTCATATCTCTCTCTCTCTTTCATATATCTCTCTCTCTTCATAGCTCTCTCCCTTTCTCTCTCTTCCTCTCTCTCTCTCTCTTCATATCTCTCTCTCTTTCATATCTCTCTCTCCCTCTCCCGCTCTCTCTCTTGCTCTCTCTCCCTCTCTCTCTCCCTCTCTCTCTCTCCCTATCTATCTGTGATTTATTTATGATCTGTTTCTGCTCCTCCTTGAACACTTCTGAAGTCTTTGTAAGTCAGAAAAAGACCGTTTTTAAAGAAATCGTTCCCTGAAACAGGATAACATCTAATATTTCAAATATTTTACTAATTATTAAAAAAAAATGTAAATAGTGTCCCACTGATCAACACAGACAGATTTGATAAATAAGTATTGACTGTCTTAAAACTAGTTGAGTTCTTTATTACAATTATGACTGTAATCAACTCTTCGGCTCTTAGATAGATAAATAATAAATAATTTCTGTTCATATATTTTAATAAAAATCAACACTTAATAACACACGCTGCATTAATCATGCACTTAAAGGAGTTTAATTTTCAACTACTCACTTATTCCATTCTTACATGCTTCACAACTCTCCTTTTCCTCATTTTTCTTCATTTACATGTCCGCCTGTCAAAGTCCTTTACAATTCTACTTAAATGTTAATTATGTAAAACATTTCATATTTTAAAAACATGTATTAGAACACTTAAGAGTAGAGGTCGGCCAAGTGAAGGGTTTTTGTGGTTATCGGATATCGGACACAGCGATAGTGTTTCTCGGTTGCGTACGTTACGGAGCGGATGATAAGGGTCCGCTGTCATCATACAGTATGAGAGCGGCCTCTAGAGGCCAAATAAAAACCATCACGGACAGATTTTGTTGTGTTATTAGAAGTGTTTTTTGATTCATTTTGCATGTCTCCTTTTTTTTTATTTGTTATTTGGAGTGTTACGTTTTGGTTCAGTTTGGATGCATATCTTTTATTTACTTTAATATATATTCATATTTTTTCATTTAAACAAGTACAGGACATTTTCATGATACAGTCAGTACTGTTTAATATTGTAATTAAAAGTTCAGCAATATTTGACTTTGAGTGTTATGTTTTCATTCAGTATAAATTTTAAAAACTATCGGTTGATTAATCAGTTATTGGCAGGCAGGTATCGCCCAACTTAGTAATCAGTATCGGGGAAAATCCTCAACCTCTACTTAAGAGTGTATAATGTTATAGTGAACATCATCAAGAACTTCACTGTGTGTTAATATCATCATAAACCACAGAAGGCTGTAAATAAAAAGGTAAAGAAAATAATTTTTTTCTGTCTGAGATGCTCGTTAGTGTGATGTCTGAAGATCAAGTGGTCGAATATTTGTCGGATTTATATGGAGTGATCACTGTAACCAGCAGATGAACTGATTAGATTTTGGAATTGATCCAAAAATGTTCAAGGTCACAGCAAGGTCACATTTCAGAACCTAGCTTCCTTCCTGTTTGAAGGGTATTTTAAGGGAATTTCAGGTCCACATTAGTAATAAGGAAGATTAGACGTGTTGATGGCAGCGTTGTCACTGTCCACGTGTTGAGTTCTACGTGTTTAATTGAACAACAGTAATGTGAAAATCTAACCATGTAAGGAAATGGATAAATAATTGAGAAGTGATCTAATTCTCGATCAAATTAAATGGTAAAGAGTGTAATCTTAATGACTCTGGCACGTTAGTGTTAATATATAGGGTTAACTTTACTCTTTGAGTCCTTATGCCTTTAATAAAACAGTTCATAAGTTCCACACAGATTTCATAATTTAATTACTATTCTGCATTGTTTGGTTTGGTCTGTGGTAATAATAGTGATTAAACAGTAATGAAACATTAAAAAACTCCAAGGGTGTAAAAAGGCACTACTTCCTGTTTACTGCCCCGCCCTCTTTGTTTAATAAACAGCCTGCAATATAGCCAAGCTCCTCCCACTGTTCTGCCAAACTACAAATGTCTATTGAAGCATAAAGCCGGTTCTGCTCGTTCCCTCCATCACTCCTTCATCAGTCCTCCGTCTTCATGTTTCTTTCTGCTCAGTTGGTTATACACAGAATTGCTGCTCTTCTCCTCCTCATCCTCATCTTCGTCCTCGTCCTTGTCTCAGCACTGTCTCCCTCACCTTCATTAGCTGCCCATTTCAGCGTCTCTCTAATTTACAGTCGTTCACGCTTTCAGTAAATCCCTCTCACTGTGTCTCCGGGTTTGAACTGTTGCCATAGCAACCCTGATCTCCGGGCAAAGCAAGGACGAGTTTGTTCCTTTAACCTCCTTCAGCACACACTCAGAGACGCTGTGTTCTTAGCACTGAAATAAATAAACACAGTGTTCCTAAACAATGCAGATAAACACATGCGCTCCTGTCATTTACAGCGTTCTCCAGCGCCGTTCAGTGCGTCTTCAGTGTCTGTTATCAGCAATGTCGAACTGATTTCTCCTGAAAGAGTTTTAATTCATGGGGACAAATTTTAATCATTGATGCGCAAAATCTCATATTTGCATAATCAGACTTTAATGTACAGTTATGTGTAAATGTTCTGAATTGACAAAACTGTACATGGTCTCACTTCCTGTTTGTACTTGGTGTATTGTTGAGATATTTTTGTCTCGATGTTATTATGGTGTCTGAAATGAGTTTTCTCTCTGCATGGCTGTCCTTATCCTCACCATCAGGAGGAACTGGTAAGATATGCAGGCCGGTTTGACTCCTGACCCCTGACCCCTGACCAAACACTGCTGCATGTGACGTGTGGCTCTGAGGGGTCTCTCGCCCTCACGGTCCTGTTCTTCGTGTCGTCCATGCGGATTTTTCCTTGCTTATTGTGGACTTGATTGAGTTTAGCATCAATGATTGTTTCGTTATTAAGTTTAGCACAATTCCCTGCTTCTTATACACATGATTTCAAACCTTTTGGTACATCAGGTCTTTATTAAGCCGGATTGATAAAGGGCTGAAATCAGACTTTATCTGTCGCTAATCATGTGTGATATTTTTTTTTTCGACCTCTCAGGATCTCACTGCTCTGGCCAAAGAGCTCCGAGAGCTGCGCTCTAACGAAGAGACGAACCGGCCGCCCGTCAAAGTGACCGATTATTCATCATCCAGTGAGGAGTCAGAAAGCAGCGAAGAGGAGGAGGGAGAGGGTGGAGCTCACGATGGAACCGTGCCAGTCAGTGACATCCCTCGCATCATGTGAGGAGCTTTCTCTTTTATTCAGGCTTCATTTATCAGTCTAGTGTAAATATTTTAGTGACCAAACAAACTCAATATTCACACCGGATTTACAGAAGACTTGCTGATTTTCTTGGTACTCATGTGCATATGTTGATGTTGGTAAATTAATAACCAAGAGCATTTGTAACACAGCTCATTTACATTTAGCCACGCCCACAAGACTCCATAAGAGGCAACCGTCTCAGAGAGCTATGGTAGCAACAGCTACACTAGACACACAATAATTCCGCATCCTTTTATACAGTGCCATTACTTTTGAACAGCTAGTCTTATTCATCTTAATTTTTGGATTTGTTTTTGAATTTAAAATCACTAGAGGTCGACCGATTGATAGGCTTTGCAGATTAATCGTCACCGATACCTGATTGCTGGAACTATCGGTTATCATCAAAAATCCACAGCGATAGTGTTTTCCGGTTGCGTACCGTGCGGGAGCGGCTGAGAAGGGTCCAATCATTATACAGCACGAGAGCGGCCTCTAGAGGTGACAAATTTTGTCGTGTTATTTGAAGTGTTTTTTTATTCATTTAGGACGTCTCTATTTTTATTTGTTATTTGGAGCGTTACTTTTTGGTTCAGTTTGGATGCATATCTTTTATTTACTTTAATATTTATTAATAATTTATATTTATTTTAATATTTATGTATTTATTTCATTTTAAAAAGTATTGTACATTTTCATGGTATAGTCAGTACTGTTTAATTTTATAATATTTAACAATTTTAAGAACGATCGGTCGATTATTCGGTTATCGGCAGGTACTGCATCGGTAAAACCCACTAATGCTCGACCTCTAAACATCACAGTAACTCATCAACGATTATACGTTTTGAAGACGTTCAGTCGAGGTTCAGATTAGTGAGTCTCCACGAAGCAAGCTTTGATCTTGTTTTCCATAAAAGACAGCGAGAAGATACCAGAAGAAAGAGAGAGAAGTGCTGGTAATAAGATTTCAGTTTTGATAAACGTACCGATTCTGATTGAAGTGAAAACACTTGGTCGATAATCAGTTTAAATTTAACTGGTGTCTAAACACTTCTGCTGTGCTGAAAAGCCCCTGTCTGAACGGTATTAAAGATGGTGTTTGTTAGCTTTTCATCCTGCTTGCAGGCCGTCTGCTGGTCAGGGTGGGAATGAGCCGTTCGGAGCACTGGTGGGTACGGAGGATTCCCACGACGAGTCTTACGGCAACAACTCTAAAGACAGCACCCTGATGATGAGAGAGGTGAGAACACCGGCATCTTCTCAGTCATATCACCTGACCTTCTGTCATCATCATCATCATCATCATCATCATAAATCTGTATGAACTCCAGGCAGTTCCTCCTACGTTCATTAGTTTCGTGTGTTACTGTTTCATTCATTTGATTTTTCTTTATCTTGGTTTATTTGGTGTTTCATTCAGCTTTTTTTCAGCATTGTTACTTTATTGGAATCTCCGTGCTGATTGGCCGCTCAGGTTGCTGCATATCTCAGACTCTAACAGCAGGTGGCGCTGTGGGGGTAACATGGCAGGTGTCAGGGGCAGCAATAGCACCTCTTTCTCTCTTCCTCTCCTGCAGATGTTTGGGCAAAGAAAGCGCTCGGGTCATGCCGAGAGCAACGGTTTCCCTGGTAACGCCAATCTTCCTGATCTAGTGCAGCAAAGCCACTCCCCCTTGGCCACGCCCAGCGAAGGCCCAGGGCGCCACTCCAGTCTGCTTGGGCAGGACCTGGACTCTGTGGCTGAAGTAGGTGACAGTGCAGCCTGTCAGTCCGAGCCACCCCGCCTTTTGACCTTTGACCTCTAACTCTACCCCGACCCTGACCTTTTCCTCGCTAACCATCACCATCCGGTCTAGTCCAAATTGAACCGCATATTTCTACACATGGCTGTTTTTTCTGGCTGTAGACGTAGGGACGCCCCACTCTCGACCGGTTTCAGACTCACGCCCTTTTTCTCGTCCCGTTCTTGGCTTGTCCTTGGTTAGCAGGTTTCCTTTCAGAATTATTTTAATCACTCATTCATTAACGCCCCCCCCCCCCCCACCACCACCCGGGTCATCTATAAATGCATGAACCATGAGTTACTGGCCGTTAGCCATTAATATAACACACTTCTCACTTTATTAACCATCGCTAAGTGCTTACTAACCTTTATTCTGTGCTAAAAACTTCACTTTTCATTATGTGCATGTTTAATTAACACTTACGATAACGCATACTATACATCCTGAAAAATGCATTATAAACACAACATCCATAATACCTTATAATGTCTAACATAAGCCTTTGTTGTTTATAGGTATTTATACCTACATGCACAAGACTTTCTTTATTGCGCATTAGTATAGGACTTCGTAATGAATTATAACATCTACTCATTAGAACATTAACATACACGAATGCTGTAATGCACGAGTTATGTAACCATAACTCCTCATGAGAAGTTATACAGCTTTTTCCTGCCATAATAAGGTGCTATGGATGCTATATACATACCTATGTGTTTATAACGTGTTATTAACACAGGATCAATAGGAAGTGTTACCATGCTCACTGTATACAGCCGTGTTGCTTTGTCAGGACTTTTACCTGGAATAACAGGTGTGTATTTTTTACGCCGCTCTGCTGTCGACAGTACGGGAGCGGCTCGAAAGCCTCCTTCACCCCGTTCGTGGATCCGCGAGTGTACCAGACTTCACCTACTGAAGAAAACAGTGAGAACTCAGCAGCAGGTTTTTGTCCCTGTGCTTTAAAGAGATCTGTAATGAATCAATACAGAATGATAAATCTGAATTACACACTTCAGCGGAGTTATATTATTCACTAAACTGTGATTTTCTTGGCTGTAGCGCTTTCAGTTGACGAGCTGCTGAGGCACGAGCAGGAACAGGAACAAGCTCGGCTCAATGAGGCTCGGAAGATCTCCGTCGTCAACGTCAACCCCACCAACATCCGGCCGCACAGTGACACACCCGAGATCCGCAAATACAAAAAACGCTTTAACTCTGAGATCCTGTGTGCTGCTCTGTGGGGTGAGTTACAACATCAACGTCTCCACTCAGCATGGTATAAAATAATCCCTGCTTAAATCTGACAAAAATATCTCAGAATGAAATCCTGATTTAAATTACAAACCATTTCATACCCGAAACTCACATAAACAGACTAAAGTTTTCTGTAAGGAGAAGTTTATTTAACTCCTTATTAGGGCTGCATGATTATGGCCAAAATGATAATCTCGATTATTTTGATAAATATTGTGATCTCGATTATTTATCACGATTATTAATTGATTTTAGTGACAACATATTTTTATTGCACTTTCACATTTATTAAGTTTTCTCATGCCACAATATAACACACAAGTAGGCATGAAAAAACTTGAGCTGGTCAATTATGACAGAATTTAGGAACATAGTGTGAGCCATGACAAATTAATTCACTTCTGATAAACTACATTTAATATTTTCAGTTAATTTTACAGACTGTATGCAAAAAACAACCGTTAACCTGTTTACTTTGTAAACATACACAATAAACATCAATGTTCAGTGTCTGCTCCTCTTAAATATATTTAAAGCTACACTATTAGACATTTTCCACTGTCATGGTTCTGGGCTGGAGTAAGTCCTCAAATTGCTCTGTGTATATTGTGTAGATATCTGAATAATCTCATATAGGATGTGATTGGGTGAGTTAATTTACCCATCAGATGCAAAGCGCTTTAGTTTTAATGGTGTTCATTACTGATGCTCCGGTCAGGATTATTACAGCCGATACGATCCAGATAACAATCTTTTTTTATTTAAGCTTTAATCAGGAGGTCTATCATAAACAGTTAAATGTAAGCTCTCTGCTCGTGGTCACTGTTAATGGAGTTAAAATAATAGCAATGAGAAATACTGTTGGTTAATTGATAAATAAACAAGCATAAAATATTTATTTTAAAATATCTTAAAAACAATAGAGAAAAAAACTACTAATTAAAAGTAGGCTAACACAAAAATGATCCATATTAGGAAAAAGGCTAATAGCTTTCTGAGGAAATAGCAAACTAAGCTTAATGTCAGATTGATATTAAATGCAACCTAAAGTAATTAAACATTATTTCATTTCTCATTTTATTTATATTTTATGTAGATATTATAATATTTATTTTTTATATTAAATAATTTATTTATAACTAAGCACATTTTCTGTCTTTACAGTTTATTAGTTTTATTTTTGTTTGTTTATCAGTTTTAGATGGGTTCCCCAGTACAGTGTCCATGTCTGCTGATAATAGTGTGTTTTGGGGGGATAAATCAAAACATGGAAACTGATGTTGACTCTTCTAGTGATATCTGGCAACCGTGAGATTAAATGAAGTGAATTAGAGTTAGTGAAGGAGAGCGGCAGTGTACTGTGTGTGTACAGACTGAACAGTTCGTACTCTTGATTATTTAATAAAGAAGTTTGAATTAAACCCACCTTGTAGCATTTATCATTATAATTATCTTTAATTTACTCCGCGTGAAGCCGCTGTCTCTACACGAGCAGGTGAAAGTTCGGGCGCACGGTGGCTTAGTGGTTAGCAAGTTCGCACGTTCGCCTCACACCTCCAGGGTCTGGGGTTCGAGTCCCGCTGGGGCCATGTGTGTGCAGAGTTCTCCCCGTGCTGCAGGGGTTTCCCCTGGTTTTCCCTGGGTACTCCGGTTTCCTCCCCCAGTCCAAAGACACGCATCGTAGGCTGATTGTCGTGTCTAAAGTGTCCGTAATGTAATGTGTGTATGTGATTGTTGCGATGGATTGGCACCCTGTCCAGGGTGTACCCCGCCTTGTGCCCGATGCTTCCTGAGATAGGCTCCAGGTTCCCCGTGAAGAAGGAGTAAGCGGTAGAAGATAGATGGATGGTTGTGAGTTCGGAGAGTTGAGAGAAACCGATGACGTAGAGTTACTCGCTTCTCTGCAGTATTTCCACACTTGTTTGGTTGACTGAGGAGTGTGAAAGTATCTGTAGATGCATTTTGGACTTTCTGTAGTTTTTATTCTGATTGTATTCTACACCTCCGAACAGTTCACTCGCACCGGTGCGAATAAATATTTATTCACAATCACACAAAATACTTTTCAGTCACAAATGCGAGTGAAGAATTTGCGCTTTTCGGTCATACAATATATTTTGACTTATTCTATTCCGTTTCCTTGTTTGCACTTTTAACTTTGTGGTACGTTAAAATGTCTGGAAAGAACATGAAAACCCGTGGTAGCATTCAGACACGACTGAGGCTAAGTGTGCGCGCCGTTAGCGAGTCCCCTTCTCCCCCTGAATCCGCGTTGCCAAGCGGTGACCCTGACTTCGCCGCACTCAGGCTTGAGTTGCTGGCTTTACTGAGGAAGGACATCGCCGATATTTTTTAAAAGGAGCTCCAGGAGCTCCAGAAGACTCTCGGGGAAGCACTGTTTACTATCCAGCTTGACCTGCAGGCCGTGAAAACACAGCTGGCTAGTGATAAAGTTGCTACCGAGGCTACCATATCAACACTGAAAGGTATTGTTGGGGAAATGGAGCACGCACTCTCCGGTTGCACCGATGACATAGCTCATATGAAGACTACTATCGAGTCTCTACTGCGACCGTGACTCAATTAGAGAATAAATGTGAGGATTTGGAGTCGAGGTCACAGCGCAATAACGTTAGGATAGTAGGAGTTCCAGAGGGCACTGACACATATACAACTGCTGCTGTAGCGGCCTTGTTAAAAGAGGCGTTTGGTCTGGAGAAGGAGCCGGTTTTGGACCGATCCCACCGGCCCCTTCAGCCGAAGCCCAAGCCTGGTGAACGACCATGAGCTATTGTGTGCAGATTCCACTATCACAGTGACAGTGTTGATATTTTAGCTCCAGCGGATTAAAGCATGGGATTTGACCATCTCCATTTTCCCTGACTACACAGCCAAGATAGCCTGGGCCCGGCCCGTGTTTAACGAGGTTCGGCGTCAACTTCGTGGTATTGAGAGCGATCGCTATGGAATACTTCACCCAGCTCGGCTTCGCATTACATATAACGGTGTCCAGAAGGAGTTTTTTCAGCGGAGGAAGCAGGAGACTATGTTAAACTCTTGATATCGGGGTGAACTGCATCACCTACACAGCGGCGGCTTTTTCGC
This sequence comes from Ictalurus furcatus, assembly GCF_023375685.1. Taxonomy (NCBI): domain Eukaryota; kingdom Metazoa; phylum Chordata; class Actinopteri; order Siluriformes; family Ictaluridae; genus Ictalurus; species Ictalurus furcatus. The sequence goes on along the minus strand of NC_071277.1, from coordinate 9,827,960 downwards.
TCTTCTTTTATTTTTATTTTTTGCACTCGGCCTTCAAGCTCTACAGAATTCGGATTTTTATTGAAGATATTGTCGTTGCATTACACCACCTAGATTTTGTGGGCTCACTCCTCTTAAAATTTACTTCTGTATTAAGTGCTTCTCTGTTTTGAGGCTCTGACTGGGTTAGAGTTTCTGTTTATTTAATTTTATTAGTGTTATCTCCTGGGCTTTACGTGCTACACTGTTATATTATTTGTTACAAGTCTTTAAAAGTTAAGGACATTATATTTGTTATTGTGCGCAGACTGTTTATCAGACTTGAAGTCAGTAGAGGCTTTTTCTCTTACTGGAACTTTTTGTCTTGGTAAATTTTTTGGTTAGTTCAGCTTACTCTCCGAGTTGTTTTCACATTGTGGACAACGTTCGGTTTTTGTAGGATACACTGCTGTCTCATTTGTTTTATGGAGACTTTGGGTGTGGGAGTTTGGTGGGTTGTGAGAGTGAGCAGAACATGCCAATGCTTTGAAGGATGTGAATTGGAACAGAGTAATGTTATTTAATTGCTAATCTGTTTTTAGAGGATTTAAACCTAACATGGTGAACAAATTATATTATAGAATTCAGGCAGTCTTACCAGGGTTATCTCATACAGTGTAGCAAGTAATAATCTGGAAAGACCTTTGTAATATCACAGTCTAAAACTGGATTTAAAGAGAAGCAAATTAGTAAATGAATCATGTGGAAATTAATCACTTGAATATGAATCAAATGAAAATGAATCACATGTAAATTAATTACTTGAATATGAATCACATGTAAATGATTCATATGAAAATGAATAAATAAATTAAAGACAAATGCGAGTGAAATGGTCGCAGTGTAGAGCCCTGAGTTTATCTGCAAAGTTTTTTCCAGTTCTGCATGATGACGTTTAATGTCCTCGACAACCTCTGTAGTGCCATTTAGCATCATGCTAGTGTCATGATTTCCCCTCGCACAAGCGCTGGAGCTCGAAGCGAAGCTAGCCGCTAGAGGGCTAAAAATCCTAACTCCGTTTCGGGCTTTTGGTACTACAAAATGATGTCATCCCTGCGCCGCGCTATGTGATTGGCTGTAGTTAGGAAGTGCTTGATCTGAGTGGAGAAAACAGCAGAGTGTTCTATGAGTGGAGGATGAACTTTAAACGTTAATATCGAAGTCGATCGTGTTCATTTAATTGTGGGCAGTCAAAATGGTAATTAAAATTAATCGTAATAATCGATTAATTGTGCAGCCCTACTCCTTATCTGTGGAAGGAGTCTCCAGTGTCAGTGCTGTGTATCAGTCAGAGGTAAAGCTTTAACTTTAAGTCTTCCGACATCTTCAGGACAGACAAGTTTACACTTCTTGGCGGTTTCTCGGTAACAGGACACTGCGATTTTATGTTTTTGCCTTATTAAATTTAAAAGAGAGAATAAAGAGGGGGAATACAGAGAGAATAGAGAGAGGGATGGTGAGGGAACGAGTGTTTATAGCTGCTGTAACGTAAGTGAGAACAGGAACGAACTCTTTTCAGAACATTAGAATGTAATAAGTTGTTGATGTGACATGTTCTTTAATAAATAATAAATCGTACTCGTTGGTGAGTTGCTGTGGTGTAAGAGGAATAAAACACTCGGGGACTTGCCGTTGGAGGAAAATAATCAGCTTCAGGGTGCTAACAGTATCTCCACTTCATCACACCACCCCGGCACTCCGTATTTTACTGTATCTCACACACACACACACACACACACACACAGTGTTTATTCAGGATGTGAGTGTAATAAGGCCGTGGACGTTCTCTGTGTGCTGCAGGCGTGAACCTGTTGGTCGGGACTGAAAATGGACTGATGTTGTTAGACCGCAGCGGTCAGGGGAAAGTGTACAACCTCATCAGCCGCCGGCGTTTTCAACAGATGGATGTTTTGGAGGGCCTCAACGTTCTCGTCACCATCTCCGGTGAGAAAAAGACGACGAGTGAAGGAGATCATTTTGCTACTTATTTATACTTATTTGTAACACAATTTAATACATGTTAATAATTATGTAATTCTCTTAAACTGATTTGTGATATTGCCATCGGACCTGTTGACATTTTTCTGGCACATAAATGAACTCTGCCTCAAGTGTGAACAGTGGCATAACTCCGCCCCTTTTCCTTAAAAGGCAGTTGAGGACAATTGAACATTTTTCAGTGTTTTTAATTGCAGTTCATCAGCAGATGGCGATGACTAAAACGCCGACACCATTTTTCTTTTTTATCCAGGCAAAAAGAACAAGTTGAGGGTTTATTACCTGTCATGGCTGAGGAACCGGATCCTCCACAATGACCCTGAGGTGGAGAAGAAGCAAGGCTGGACCACCGTGGGCGATCTGGAGGGCTGCGTTCATTACAAAGTCGGTATGTTCTGCTCATAACGATTCTCTCACTTGTTCTATATAAATCTCACACCGCAGTCATTTTTATTTTTATATTGACACTTTTTCTGTTTCTGTTTTAAACTCATGCTGGTGTCTTTGCGTTTGAAAGTGAAATATGAGAGGATCAAGTTCTTGGTGATTGCCTTGAAGAATGCGGTGGAGATTTACGCCTGGGCTCCGAAACCATATCACAAATTCATGGCTTTCAAGGTCAGTGTGATTCATAGCTGACACGTTTAACTGTATATTAAACCATCAGATTATTGCGAATGAATCATATTATTTCCGAGCCAGTTATATTTATAGGGTTCTTCAGTTTGCGATGCGCAGAACCTAAACCCGAAGGATAAAACGCTCTTACAGGTTACTGATGTCTCTCTTTCTCTCTCTGAAGTCCTTCACCGATCTGCAGCACAAGCCTCAGCTGGTGGATCTGACTGTAGAGGAAGGTCAGAGGTTAAAGGTCATCTACGGCTCCAGCGTCGGGTTTCATGTCATTGATGTGGACTCTGGGAACCCGTATGATATCTACATCCCATCGCACGTAAGTGACGGAGCGCTGAGCGGAGCAGCTTTTCCTCTTCCTCAGCCTGAGACAAGACGCTTCCTCTTCCTCTTTCACAAGGACTCATGACTACATTTATTTTCTAATGATGTGCATAAAGCAGTAATAATAATAATAATAATAATAATAATAATGCATTCAAAGCCACAATTATTTGCATCCTTTAAGAGACACAAACTTGTTTTCTACTCAAACACTCTTTCACCTAACATAAATTATTTTCATTTCATAATACTATTTTCTTTAGTAAACGTGGTAAAAATTATTGGCACCTCAAAATAATATGAAACCCTGTGGTGTGAATTGAAGGTGATGTCCGCATGCACAAACATGCATTGAAAATGTTCTGAATGGAAGGATGGACCAAGATCTTCTACACGCGTCTCCAGCCTTGTTAGATGCTCAGTGGTGTTATTTGTGGGGGTGCCAAAAATTTAAAAACCAGATATTTGCGGGAAAAATTCCATATTTTGTCCTCAGACGCTGAAGAGCAAAATGTCATGGATTTGTTTTCGTGAAGGGTGCCAATACTTTTGGGGTCGACTTTGATGATAATTAGTGTTTATATAGTCTACGTAAGATACTTTCTTAAGAAGTCTATGATGTGTTGTAACGTTGTGTATAGAGTTGTGTTTGTGTAACGATGCTCAGAGCAAAACATTTCCCCGATCTAAGACCTTTTGACCAACAAAAACCATGTGATCAAGTGAACCAGAGCAAGCAGAAAGTTTTGGCGCCTCCATGTCTTTGTGTGTGTGTGAGAGAGAGAGAGAGAGAGCAGGTCAGTCGTTATTGGGAGACTTTATTGTTGCAGCAGTTTCTCACACCCTGCCAAGCGAGCGGGAAAAAAACGTCTCCTGCAGCTAATTTTGTGCTCGTGCTTGTGACTCGAGGTTGACGGTCCCAAACCCCTTCCCTTCCCTTCCCCGTGTTCCTCCCTCAGATTCAGGGCAGTGTCACCCCTCACGCCATTGTGGTGCTCCCCAAGACCGACGGGATGGAGATGCTTCTGTGTTATGAAGATGAGGGAGTCTATGTGAACACATACGGCAGAATCACTAAAGACGTGGTGCTACAATGGGGAGAGATGCCCACCTCTGTTGGTAGGTCGTGGTTGTTTATTTCATTGGCACACGAAAATGATCCCGTCTCCTTTCAGAACCCTGAGGCCCGGGTGCTACTGGAACCTGCCCCAGACCAGCAGCAGCCAGTTGCTCCAGATGAACTGAACTTTATTTGTAGCTTATTACACCACTTTGTCTTAATTTGTCTCTCAGCATACTTAAGTGCAGTTTATCAGATTCTTCTTTATTATTCTTTCAGAAGAGAAGTCCAAACAGCACAAAGTATAAACACAAATCACTGGTTTACTGTACAGTACAATATTTTTTCATTTGTTTACAATTAAAGTATCAACGATTGACATGGCAGTGCATCACCTCACAGCTCCAGCGTCCTCAGTTCCATCCTGAACACTTGTATTTTCGACTTTTGTGGACGTGTAATGAACAATAATGTTATCGCTTGTGGGTGTGGCCTGTCCAGTAGCTAGTAGTAGAGATATATCGCTTCTAAAGACAAATACTTACACGGTTCAATGTTACAGCCTGGTTTACACTCCAGCTGAAGTTCATCTGGTGCCACTGGCTGCAGTAATCTACACTAATCTCTCTGCCTGCGTGTTGTGCTTTAAGCCGGGTTTACACTGTATGATGTTTGTCCCGATGCTGCTGTCGTAGACAAAAAATTTGTTAGAATGTATAATTTGATGCGATTCATGGTGACCAAAGGCAGGCGACGACAAAGTGTGTGTGAGTGTGAGAAATCTGAGATTAAAGTCTCAGAGTGCGAGCGCTGCTGCTACGACGCTCGTCTAAAACCTGCCAATAGGACGAGGGAAACTCAGGGCGCAGCTCCAGATACGGTAGCGGCAACAGAGAAACGTAACGCAAGCGTGCTAATGCACAGAAACATCTCCTCATTACCTCCAGCTCACTGTGAAGAACGTGTGTGTTTGTGTGAAGCCGTTTTCTGCATCAGCTGATTTCAGGATCACGTGATCGATGACGTAAACAGCGGCGTACACAGTAATGCTCTGTAATTAACTGCAGGTCTGTCGTTAGAGGATCTTCATGGTATAATCTGACATGGAGACACACACTATCACACAGTCTGTTACACAATTCATAACAGAGTTTATCAGGCTCTCGTACAGTGTGACGAGGAATCATCTTAAAACACAACGCTGATACACACAGAGTAAAACCCGGCTTATTCACTCTGGAGCTTCACTCTTTCCTTCACACTCAGTTTAGACTCGATGCCCCTTTGCCCACCCTCTATACCCCACCCCTCTTCCCTTGCCCCTCTTTATCCCTCCTGTGCCCCGTTGACTCCTCCCAGCTCTGGCGCAGTGTGTATCAGTGTATTTGTCATTCATGATATTGTTTTTATGTCTTGTTAATGTTGTTTTTATTCATTAACTAACACCACTTTCACTATTTAATGAATTATTTTGTTTCATCGTCACATTTTTCATGTGAATCTGTAAAATATGTGAGTGTCTATTTCCTGTTCTTAAAACCTCAAATGCATCTTTTATACTTACAGCATGATTAAAGGATCCTAAATGGTGTGTGTGTGTGTGTGTGTGTGTGTGTGTGTGTGTGTGTGTGTGTGTGTTTAAATTTAAGGATCCATTAGACAACTCAGGATCCCATCAATTGAAAGATGCTGATTTTAAAAATGTCTTTAATAATCCCGAATAACGATCATACATATGATTTATATTTGTGTCGTGGGTCTGTACGATGAACCTTTTAGCTTTTGATGTTGTTGTCGTCTTCGTCTTGGAAGAATGTGACTGTTGAGATTTATTTTGTGTTCAAACCGAGCAGCTGGCATCTCACTACTTCAGAAATATTTCTCAATCGATCTGAATTAATATTCAAAACAATAATAAATACAGAGAACAAATCTCATCCTTCTGATATTTATCAGCTAAATCTCCTCTGATCTGCCTGGTTAAAGTCAAACATTAACGATTCAATATTATTGACATACTTTAATGATTAATTATTAAAGTCAGTTATGACTATAGTGTATAAAGTATATTTCATTTTTGACTAGACATGGAGAATAAATATGCCACCATAATCACAGCACATTTAGAGGATGACGAGTTTTCAGAAGTTTTTGCTTCAGAAACTGCTGCAATAATGACCTCCTGGTGGTGTTGGGTGTCATGAACAAGCTGGTGTTTTTCCACTGGGTACCGGTACCGGTTCGGTTTCTGGTTGCTGTTCTCAGTCAGAAGTGGTCGAGGAGCGGGGGGGTTTTTTCTCAGAATCCTGTGTTGTTTTTATTGCTCTGAGAGTCATCGCTGTCCTGTCCCATGTCCTGTGTCCTGTTTCCTTCCTGTTTCTCCTGCAGCCTACATCCACTCCAACCAGATCATGGGATGGGGAGAGAAAGCCATTGAGATCCGTTCCGTGGAGACGGGACACCTCGACGGAGTTTTCATGCACAAGCGAGCTCAGCGACTGAAGTTTCTGTCTGAGAGAAATGACAAGGTGGGTTTTAAATGAAACGTTTTTTTTTGGTGGTTTTGGTACCGAGTCAGTGACTTAAGTCCTGAAGTTACATCAGTATTCATGCAGGGAAAGTTCCTGGTATTCAGAGTCGGGTTACGCACCTGCTTAAGCTGATTTTTTCTGGGCTCCACATTCGTGTTGTTAAAGTGTGTAATTTCAGTATTAACGTTGTAGAGATAAGAGGTTTTTAAAAACACTTTCTGAAAGTATGAGACTCTAAAAAAGTCCTGAGTGACTAACAGACTCATCTGTTTACCTCCTTTTTTTTCTTCCTGGCAGGTCTTCTTTGCCTCGGTCCGATCAGGAGGCAGTAGCCAAGTTTTCTTCATGACCTTGAACAGAAATTCCATGATGAACTGGTAAACCTCGCCCACACACCTGCCCCCTCAACACCCCTCCCGCCCCCACGGGCTCCACCACACGCCCCCCTACGTTGTCTCTGTGGACGTATTCTGTTTTTCAAAAGTGATGGGGTGGGAGGGAACGACAAGAACCCACAGTGTGCGGAACCACAGGGCCGCTTTTGAGAGTAAATACTTTTAGAAAATAAATCAATAAAATCAGATCGAGGCCGGGTGCCGCTCCGGAGAGCCGAAGTTCATCTCACATCCACACGAAGCTCCGACCGCCGAGAGAAGAACAACCACCTCCTGTACCCAGAATTCCTTATGGCTCTTGCCTGCAGGATCACGTTTTTATCTTGACTAGCGTATTTTTGGAGGAGAGCAGAGAAAGAAGTGATGAGTGAGAAAATCAAGAAAATAAATGATGTAACTGTTTAGACACTTTCAACACAATAATTTACTGTTGTTGGTTGGACAAAACAATTCTGTAGAGAGGCGTGTGTGTGTGTGTGTCTTTCATGAACTTATTTGATCACTTTGTTATTGCATTTCATCACACTGTAACTGTACAAAGATTTATGTATCGTTTGTATATTCTCAATGTATTTCTGTGTGTGTGTGTGTGTGTGTCCTCATTATCCATTAATATGAAAAAAAAACACCACACAATAGTTAAGACAAATCCGAATGTGTGGATGTTTTATACAGTACGTTACAGCAGAATTTTGGGAAATCAGTCGGGAAAATAAAGCTCCATTTCTCATTATTACATAACGATCCGCTGGGATGGATTTGAGCTTTTTTGGATGTCGTTGCTTACGTGCAATAAAGAGCACGAGAGATCGGTTTTGATATGTGGATGGATGAGGTTTTAGCTCAAACCTGAACAGAGTCCCACCAGTCTGAAGCTGTGACTTTCAGAGCTGTTAGAGGTGTATGTGAGGTTTTTTTTAAAATAATCCTTTAATAAAATTGGTCACGCAAAGCAGATGTGATTTGTTTTTTTCTCGGATTGCATGACAACAAAGGAATGAGTTTGGTGCATTGAGCTTTCTCTAAACCTACCTCATTTCTTTCCTCCAGTCATTCGATCACAAGTTTATATTCAATCATGACATCACGTAATTATTAATAAAATATTCACTATAAATCAGACAAGGCTTGAATTAAAAGGCATAGGAATCTCAATTCAGTACAATTTTTATTATAAATGAATTCTTTATGCATCTCGATTTTTGCTTTTTTGGGGGATTTTGTGAGAAACAAAAACAAAACAAAAAAAAAAAAAACAAATACACTAAAATTTATCAAAACTTGCTTTTTTCCCCCCAGTGATGCGTTTTATCATGTTTAGTGCATAACTGTTGAATCATTTATGAGAATCATGGTGCATAAAAGAAATCGATTCTTTTGCTTCATCTCAGATATTTGACATAAAGATCAACAAATACAATAAAGTTGAATCAAAGTCTTTATATATTTTAACAACATACACGAAACTTATGGATTCTGAGTCACTGTCAAAATAAAAAACACGACTGATTTGGAATTAGATAACTCTGTGTACTAAAGCAAAGAGTAAAAGTCAAAAGTATAAAAAGTAAGCATTACTTGTTTGTTTTAAAAGTTTAAACAAGAGCATTAAGGCTTGAAGCAATGTTTAAAAAAAACGAAAAGAAAATAAGATATATTTATTATTATTTGCTTTTGTTATCAGTGATGTTCACATTTTCTCACAGAAAATAGATTAGTTTTCTGTGACGGAGCAGAAACTGGGTATTAATTCAGAATAAAAATTCTAATTTGTCTCATTTTCAGAGACAAATCACTCTGTCAGAATTACTGAGTTGTTGGTGCCGTGACCCGGATGTGAAATCTGTCAACAGGAGAAAAAAATAGAAGAAAGTAGAAAAGGTCCAGTAGAATCAGGAGGATGAGTTTTTGAGAGTGTAAAAATGAGTAAAAGTGTGAAAAACTGATTAAAGGGCACTTTTATTTTCAGGTCAGGTTACAGGCGCTATCTGGAGCTAAACGTTACACCTATTCGACCCGTTATATTTCATAAATAAACCATAAGTGTGTGTGTGTGTGTGTGTGTGTGTGTGTGTGTGTGTGTGTTTATGCATGTCTGTACCTTTACATTTGGGATTTTACCTTCGATTTTACCTTCACACGAACATAAAACACGAGATTAAAACGTCGAATCGTTTATTATTCATAAAAGTTCACGTTTCACTTTTTCATCTTACTTCTGTTTACATTTTAATTTAATGAATCGCTTTCATCATTGAGTCTGTCACTTGATATTGAGTTTCTTAGTAGCTTGTTAAATTTCACACTTATTTTTGTGAAATTACACAAAGTTCTTATTTGGTTATTAACTGGCTGTTGCAGAGCTAAAATATGTCACGTCTATTTAGATTACATTTTTTAAAAATATGTGTGTGTTTTAGTGATTTATTCTTTACTTTTTGAGTAAATTTTAGTTTTTTAAAAAAGCTGCTATTTAACTATTTGGCTCTAGAATCAGGCAAAAAGAAATCTTGTAAAAAATACAGAATAAAAGTTGATGAGCAGTATAATAAATTACACTGGCATATAATTCTGTAAATGCAATTACAATAGAATTATGAATTTTAACAATTATTTATATGCTTCCAAACCTGGCTCCAAGTAATTTTCCATTTTTATAACTTATTTAATGATATTTCAGCAAACATGCATAATGCTGTTATGGCAACTAAAAACGACCAAAACATATATTATCCTGAAATATCATATTCATGAAATAAATTTTAAAGAGACATATAGCCTGGAGTTTGAATTTATATGCAAACAATATTATAGTAATATTTGTTAATGTCAATTTTATTGCAATTCTATTTACAGAATTACAGGCTACTGTTATTTCTACTGTTATTACTTTCTTACTCAAGTTTTACAATATTTTACTTTAATTTTTAGTCTATTCATGTTTATTCACTTCATAATACTTTTTGTATGATAATTTGTTCAATGCTTCCAAAACACGAATGTTAAGATGAAGATGATTTTTAAAAAATAACACTATTGAAACCCAGAACTAGGTCTGAGGTCTGATCTCGTCTAATGTGTGCCTGGTACATTACATTTCCAGTATACTGACTTTTATTAGTTTAATGTAAAGCACCTTTTTGGTTATTTTAACGTAAAATATTGAGTTCTGATTCATTATAGAATAATTATCTAACAGAAAGACCCCGTGTGTGTGAAACTCCACATCAGACTCCCTTGACATTTGTTATTCTGATCGGATTTATTTATCGGTTTGTACAGTACACTTCTGGTTTGTCAGTGTGTTTGGAAGCGACAGTATTATTACGGATTTTTTTTGCAAAGGGATTTTTTTTTCTATAGCTGTATTTTGGATTAGCTCGTTGGTCTGAAAGTGCTGAAATCTATATTAGAATGTCAGAGATGTTTAATATCAGTGCTTTATGTAATATCACTTTATCCTATTTCTCATTTTATCCCAGTACTGTTTGACACTTTTTTCCTTTTTCTTTATAAATTCAATGCTGAATTATAGCCAAAATGATGTACTGATACTTTTTTGTATGGTGACATTTTCCTTTTCCTGGTTTGTTTTTTTTGGGGGAAAAGCACTCGTCATATTTATATTTGAAGGCAAGCCTGAAAGGAAACAATGTTGATGTAAATGAAAAATAAACCTAACACTCTGTCATGTTAGGTCAAAGCTAGGATTATTAGCAATAAAGTGTATCAAGGATTTTTGTTAAAATATTTTTTCTGGTATTTCATTTCTGTCTGAATTTGGTAGAACAAAAAATGTTCAAAATGTTCAAATGGTTGATGTCCAGAATTCGGGATGCAGGATGTTGGGTTTTGAGTGATGCAGATTATACACGGATATATTCACAGTTTTTTCCCATGTAACATAAAGCATTAGAACTTTGCTGTTTTTTAAATAAATCGATGTATTAAATGAAATTCGTGCTGTAATTTATTTATTTGTTTGTTTATTCATTTACTTACTTATTCACAGATGTTTGTACATTAAACTTAGTTTCTAACTAATCCTGCATTTTTATAAATATACTAATTTTGCTTATTTAAAAATAACATTTTAAATCCCAAAGAATGTTTAATATAACACAAAAGCAAGCTAGCTAACATTAACTAAATAAGGTAATGTTTAATCTTAGCTAGCTAACATTAACTAAATAAGGTAATGTTTAATCTTAGCTAGCTAACATTAACTAAATAAGGTAATGATTAATCTTAGCTAGTTAACATTAACTAAATAAGGTACTGGTTTATTTGAACTAAATTTAAGCAAAGTAGTGTCTAAAGTACTGTTTTTGGGGGTTTTTTTTGCTTTTACTTTATTTTAAAATTGTCGACAGAATGTTTATTACACTGAAGAACACTTTATTGAACAGAATGAACTGTTTTGACATTTTTAGTGCACAAGTTGTCGCAGTTAGAAAGTTGACCGATTGTTTTGGGGGGTTTTTTAGCCATAAATAATACAGCCTGTGTGTCTGTTATCTGACCAGAGGAGGCGCTGTTTCTCCACCTGTTTGGGCACGCGGCCGTTTTGTGTGTGTGTGTGTGTGTGCGCGCGAGCGCGCGGCCCCGCCCACTATACGGGTGCTGCAGTAAAATTGGGCGCGCATGCGCGCTGACATTCCTTTTTTTTCTTGGAAGTAAGTATTGCATGGCGCGTGCCTTTCTCTTGTGGGAAAAACCTGTGAAATTTATTTAATATAACTGTTTAAAGTGTCACTCGGTCTGTTGACGAGTGGAATTCGGTACCGAAAACAACGCGTCGCTTTTGAAATTTGTAAAAGTGTATGAAAAGAAAAAAGCGCGGTGTTTATCCCCGAGTTGTTTGAGGAGTAACTAAGTTAGCTAAGTGGCTAACATACCGCACGCACGAGGCCTTCCGCGCGCTCAGGTCACAATCACAGTATCATTGAAGCGGGTTTTAAGTTGATGATTTATGTCATTTGGGGATTTATAGCGTTCATGGCGTCGTTTAATGTGGTTAAAATGTTTCCCGAAATAGTTGAAAAGTGTTGTTTGGTTATATTAGCGAGCTAGCAAATGATAGATTTAGCGAAGAAACGCAAATTACTTCAGTGTGTTTGAATGTAAGTGAACGCACGCGCCCGTGAACAGCTCTTTACCTTGAAGCAGGTCTTCATTTAAACGTTTAGACGACATTTAACGAAAGCTTCAGGGTATTGTAGTGTGCACATTTTAGCAAACCCTTTTCTTTCTATGCTAGTTAGGAGTTAGCTAGGGAGTTACCACCCTCATATGGCCTTATATCTCGGGTGTTCTGAAGTAAAGTTGAAGTTTGCATAATGCACCGGTTTATCATGTCCACTTCCACACATGTAATGAAACATTTATAACGCAGAATGAGAGTTTAATGTCCTGAATGTTGCTGTGGAGGTGGTGTTTTATAACCGCCGGCCTCTGGGCAAGAGAAAGCAGCACCATGATGCGGCAAGTTCGCGAGCCTGAATATTTCACTTTATATATTAGAAGTTTGCGTTGGAGTTGTGTGTCTACATTGAAACCGTTGTGTAAATGATTTAAATGTTTTTTTTTGTTGTGATCATTGAGAGTGGATGATAATTAAAGCAGCATTGTGGAACCGCTTGCTGTGATGACGTAACCCGGTACAAACTTAGGCACGAGCTGATGGTCAGTGTTGGGGAGACACCCCGTTTCGTGCAATTATTTTATTTAAAAAAAAATAATAATTTTACTGTGCGTTTTTGATTATATTAGTTATGCATACAAATTAGTCTGCATTTACTAATTAAATGCATGTGTAATGAAGCACAGCTCTCACTGCTGAACTGTGGTTCCAGCCCCAAAATTACACTTCTGCACCAGTATTGATGGAATCTGCACCACTTTTCTTGCTCCTGATGCACTTGTTACTTGCGTTGCCTTTTCTAGCCCTTGCTACACCCAGCCTTAACCCTGTTTTACTCTGTAATCCACTTCCACCCCAATATAATCCTGTTCATAGTCTCTTCTTTCTTTCTTTCTTTCTTCAGTGCCATTTGATTAGATCCCACCATGGCAGATCCAGATCTTGATTTCACCAGTGGAGACGCCGGGGCCTCTGTGACGTACCCGCAGCAGTGCAGCGCCCTGCGCAAAAACGGCTTCGTGGTCCTGAAGAATCGTCCCTGCAAAATCGTTGAGATGTCCACTTCCAAGACCGGAAAGCACGGCCACGCTAAGGTCTGGAGGAGGTTCCGAGTCGTATTTTTGGGGGCACACGCCCACTTTATTTAGTTTTATTGACACGTTGACTAAATTCTGTCTTGTGGAGCTACATCAGTGTTAAAAGGATGTAATATCGAGTCAGATTTTTTTTTTTAAATGAATCTGTGTAATGCATCCTCCTGTCCTCCAGCTGCAGTACCTGTACAACATCTGGCTCTGGTTGTCTTCATCATCTAACCATTAATACAGAGTCCGGCAGCGTTAACACACATATAATGTTCATGAAATATTAATTGTCTTTTAGAAGTATCTTTAATGCACACATCATTCAAGTTTAAACCAAATAGTAAAGTGCAAACGCAGCTGAAGGTATCTTCAGGGAATTCAGTGTCCTTAAAATTCTTTAAAGCTGTTGTGTGTATTATGTCGAATATGTGTGTATATTTATGGTTTGCATAGGGGTTTAATTTTTTACACAGCTGTGTGTTATCCCACCAAGAGGCTCGTGCTCATGTCTCGACTTTCCCGCGTGATTGATTGCACTGACGCGGCGTCCTCGTTTTCTCAGTGAATGACGTATGTTTTGAGGTCATTCCTGTGAAATCAAATCTATTGGTGTGGTATTCTGAGCTAATTTTATACTTGTATGGAGTTTACATCAGTTATTTGACTGAAAAGAGAAAAAGGCTGAACATTTTTGACCTAAAAGATTTAATAGGTGTAGCACGGTGTGTAAAATCTAACGGTGATTAAAAACGCTGTTCAGACACTTCGAGCAGATCAGCAGTAAAAATGGCGGCTGTGAGGAAACGGGTCACGCTTTCTATCAGGGCTGTTAACAGATTTGTGAAAGGACATCTGTGTTTTAATGTTTACTGCATTGTTACCCCAGGTGTGGTTCTGTTTTATAAGCACGGGGTGCTCCCAGATTTGGTGCAGTCATCTGTATGTAATTAAATATTTCTACATGTGTCGATAGCACAGGTTTTTTTTTTCTTTTTGCGTAATCTTTAACATGGCTGGTAGAATATCTCGGGACGATTCTCGTCTGCAGACTTCAATTTGATCCTGATTTTAATGTTATAATATTTCTTAAAGGGTGAAATGTGTATTTAATGTATTGCACCAGGGCGAGCGATGTGACGAGTGTCCTCAACATCTCAACGTTTGTGATGCATGTTGTGAATTCTACAATGTGTATGCATAGGTTTGCAAACATCCTGCAAATAAAATTAGAAAAACCTTAAAATAATAAAATAAAACATTTAAAATGTTCCACTTGTTTTAAAATGTTCATACAGTAGAATGAATCAAATCAAAGCTGGTTATTATAATGTTTGTTATATTTTAAAAAAGAGAGAGAGATCATGACATCTGTGAGATCTCAGGTGTGTTATGAGAGTTTCAGTATTACGTTATCTCCTGGTCTTAGTATTGTTTGTTTCATCAATGAAGATTTGATTCACTCTCAGCCCAGTGACTCATTTCCCTAACACTTTGCTCTGTGTAGAGTTTTAACGTTAATCCTGTTCTCGTCTGCGCAGGTTCACCTGGTTGGGATCGACATTTTCACTAATAAGAAGTATGAAGATATTTGTCCCTCCACCCACAACATGGATGTGCCCAACATAAAGAGAAACGACTTCCAGGTGATTTAGTATGAACTCTACAGTGCACTGGAGTGTGTGTGATGGAGAAACTGGATGCTTGTTGTGTTTGGGTTAATTTGAGCCTTTCACAGTTAACTTTCCAGCCCTTGCAGAAACATGTTTTATTGGACTGTTCTACTGTTTAATTGAAAGTAGACAACATTATGTTGTAATCTAATTTAAGGACTTGTTTAGCAAGATTTTACCAGAAAAGGATTTAGTATTTTTATCATATGTATTTATTTTATTGTATTTATGCAACGCTTGTAATTTTTGTAAGTCCATTTTTGCCATGAAAATAGCCACAGATGCTGACATGGCATTAAAAACTACACTACTCCTCCTCCAACCACTGCAGAGGAAAAAGTGGAAAGCAGATCTGTTGTGGCATTCAGTGGGTAGTTTCAGATCTTTAACAAAAATATTAAATAAAATTGATTTTATTTTTTATGGGATGCTTCATGGTGAAAATGTGCCGTATTCCTAGGACATGGTCCGTTATGTTAATTTAAAACAAAGTAATTCCTTTATATACTTTTGATGAGTAAATAATATTTGCAGTTCTTTTCACAAACATATAATTGAACGTAACCTGATTTTTTTTTTTTAAAAAATTTAAAATTTCTTTTCCTTCTCAGCTGGTGGACATTAACGAGGGCTTCCTGTCTCTCATGATGGACAACGGTGATGTGCGTGAGGACCTCCGTGTTCCTGAGGGTGACCTGGGCAAGGAGATTGAATCCAAACACAGCGCTGGTGAAGACATGATGGTTAGTACAGCAAAACACAGAATTCTGCTTTCAAATTAATGTTGAAAAGAGTAAATTTCTAAATCTCTTGGTTTTTAAACTTTCTTCTGTTATACAGAACAAATCACTTAAATATTTAGGAAGAAAACTGAACTTCTAAAGCCTGTAAAGTTTAAACATGCCATTTTGTAAAAAGTTCAGTATTCTGGAGTTGTGACTTCTAATGAAATAAATTCTTCCTCAAGTTTGAGTTCTGAAAGTCTTTTCTCCTCCAGGATGCAGTTAGACATTTGAGGCTTTTTACATTTTAAAAATGCAAGATTTGGGTTTTGTTTGTTTTTTTTTTTTAAATGTATGTTTTTAAGCAAAGGTAAAGACCCATGAATTACAAACAGTAAACATGATTGCAGATATTTCCTTTACAGTTTAAATGGCAGTGACGATATTTATGATCCCATGTTAACATTTCTACAGAAATATTG
Organism: Ictalurus furcatus; assembly: GCF_023375685.1. NCBI lineage: Eukaryota > Metazoa > Chordata > Actinopteri > Siluriformes > Ictaluridae > Ictalurus > Ictalurus furcatus. The sequence continues at coordinate 9,811,899 of NC_071277.1, read as the reverse complement.
TGATTATAATCGATTATCGACGCGCTCTGTGCCTACTCTGACTGACATGTCCAGTCTGTCTCTTCTTTTGTTTTATTTCTGATTTGTGGTTGTGTAGATTACCGTGCTCTCAGCGATGGGTGAAGAGGCCGCAGTCGGCATCAAGGCCTTTACCAAATAGGAAGAGCGAAAGAGAGAGAGCGAAAGAGAGAGAGACTGGGCTGCTCAGGCTGCAACATGCACCACATTAAGATCTCCTGCTTTTTGGTTTTGTTTCTTCACCAAAGCTCTGGCCTTCACACACCACCTCATAACTCCTTAGTCTTTTTTGGTGTGTTTTTGTTTGTTTTAATCCCTGTTCCTCCTTCCAGTTACTCTTCTGGACTTTTTAACAACTTCATTTCATTAGCTTATTGTTTTGGCATTCTTTCGGATCAGGTTATTTTTTAGGTTCTTTTAGGTTATGATTAAATATTTTTTCATTCCACTGTTTTGCGATCATGATGTTGGTCTGGCCGTTACATTCCTGAATGTTAAAACGGGATCCATTTGCCATACACACACGCGTATAAATAAATATATAAATATATACACACAACATGATTACTTTGCAGAATTGATGCCTTTCAGTGGAACATACGCGCAATGCATTTTAAAGAAGGGGAAGAAACGGCCTTCACTGACACTCATCAACTTTTATTCCCACTCACTGCCTTAAGGGTGCCCCCCCCCCCATTTTATTTTTAAACCTGTTTTGTCCTGTATCTGCACTAAGGTCAGTTCTCTTGGTTGATGCCCTTACCCAAAGTGAGATGAGTGTCCTGGTAGTTCGCACTTTGTAGTACTTCGAGTACTACTGGAAACACATTCTTTAGGTTTTTTATTAGTAGTTTTTTTTTAAAATTTTTTTTAAAAAGTAAAATCACTAAGACAGAAATAAACTTCATTGGAATTTCTAACTGCCGGTCTCTATTGTGACTTGGACAGAAGGGTGTGAGGGCCATGTGCGAGTACCTCTGTAACGCAATAGCAGCCTGGTTCTGGCTGTCAGACAACCTTAAATAAAGTGTTGAAGCCTGTTGGTGTCTCGTGTTGAAGGATGTTTATGGGGTTTCTGTGTTTGACTTGGTGTGTGTCGTGGAAAAGCTTTGTTTGCTTCATCTCCGTCACAGTAAATAATTATAATAGTGGTTTTAAAAGCCACAATGTGGTGGAACTACTTTATAGTGGTGTGGGGGAAGAAGTTTTAAAAAACCTCTCCAGTTAATGAGTTAGTTCACTGTAGAGGGGAAATGAGTGTATATATATATTTTTGTTTGTTCTTGTTTTAAAGGTCTGAAAGCTTTCAGATTCTCCATTAGGTTTTTGTCTCAAAGTGTTTAAACCTTTGGGTTCTAGTTTCAAAGGTGTATTTAACTGCAGAAAATATAAGTGTTAAAATGGAACCTGGAGCAAATATTAAACTTCATACAAGAGTCTCAAGGAAGAAAGTGCAGCAAAAAATTTTTCGTATTGTCTACAGGATCATGAGTGAGAGTCAGCGTTCAGGTGTGTTAGTGTCGCACCTTTTGTTGAAGTTCTGTAAGTATTTGGACAGTAACAATATTTGTAATGTTGCCTCTACACCACCACAATGGATTTGAAGTGAAGCAATCATGATGTGATTGAAGTCTCAACTTTCAGTTTTAATTAAAAGTTTTTAATAAAAATATAGCTTTAGCTGGTTAGAAATAACAGACTTTTGGCTAATCGGCAGGTTTAAGGACAGGTGTGTCTTGTTTCCTCGTTATTTTATAACAAATTAAGGAGAGAAAAGGTCTGAACTTGATCCCAAGTGTTTAGTTTGAATTTGGTATCTGTTCATGAGAACTCTCAATACGCGGTCTGAAGAGATGTCACTGCAACTGAAGGAAACCATCATTAGGCTGAAAAAAACAAAACAGACCTGTCAGAGAGACAGCAGAAACTTTGAGTGGCCAAATCATCAATATGGTACATTCTTAAAAAGAAGGAATGCACTGGTGAGAACCTTTCACATCTAGCCAAGTCGAGAACATTCTGGAGGAGGAAGGCGTATCTTAGTCAAAGCCTGCAATCACGAGATGCCTTCATGAACGTAAATACAGAAGCTCTACCTCGAGATGCAAACCTCTGGTAACACTGAAGAACAGAAAAGCCAGATCAGACTTACAAAAAAAATTATAAAAAAATAAAAGGCCTGTCCAGTTCTGATGTGAGATGAACTTGTACCAGAAAGGAGAAGGACAGGAAGAACTCCTGATCCACAGCATCCCACATTCTCTGTCAGATGTGGAGGAAGTGTTATGGCGTGGGGATGTATGTCTGTCACTGGAACTCGGTTACTGGTGTTTATTGATGATGTGAGTGCTGAGAGAAGGAAAAGGATGAAGTCTGAAGTGTATAGAGCTTTCATTTCTGCTCAGATTCAGTCACATGCTGCAGAACTGTGGCACGGAGCTTCACTGTTCAGACGGATAACGACCCAAAACGCACCGCGAAAGCAACACAGGAGCTCCTTAATGTAAAGAAATTAAATGTTGTGAAATGTTCGATGACCTCGACCCAATCGAGCTGCTTTTCACTTACTGAAGATAAGACTGAAGGCAGAAACACCCACAAACCAGCAGCGACTGAAGACAGCTACAGTAAAGACCTGGCAAAACATCACCATTTGGTGACGTCCATGGGTTCCAGACTTCAGGCTGTCACTGACTGTAAAGGATTTGCATCCAAGTATTAAAAATAATCCTAATATTTATGATCGATAGTTTGTGAAATTACTTTTGAGCCTGTGAAAATGGAGGGACTCTGTAAAAAAAATGGCTGCAATTCCTAAACGGTTAATACAATATTTTTGTTAAACTCGTTGAATTAAAGCTTGAAGTTGACGCTTCAGTCACGTCCTGATTGCTTACTTTCAAATACGTTGTGGAGGTGTATAGAGGTAACATTACAGAAATTGTCCCTGTCCAAGTACTTATGGACCTAACTGTATATCACTATATTTAATATTAATATTATTTTAACTTTTTTTGTAGTTATCTATACCCATTAAAAATGAAAAAGTATGATTTCTGTCTTCATTAGGAATCACAATGAGATAATTAATTAAGCAATTCTGTCGTTCTAGTTTCTACCCAGTGAGAGAGATAATCTTCCGTGCTTATCTGCTCAGGAAAGGGTTTATGATCGGAAATAAAAAATTATTTGTAGAAAATTGCTGATTTTCTTTTTTTATGACGTCAAGTAACACCAGAGAAACGGATCAGTCACGAAAGGAGCTCATAACAATTTAACTGAAAATATAAAGTATAAAAAAGGATAAAAAATAAAAGTTGCATGTTTCAGACATTTGTGGTTTCTTTATTAATTAGAATTTGTTTTGTTTCTATTTTCAGTCTAACTCAGGTGTATGATGTATGAATACAGGATTGAGCCAGGTATGTGTCAGATATAAAAACCTGCAGTAAGCACTTTATTTCTGAGAGAGAGAGAGAGACTGTGTGTGTGTGTGTGTGTTTTCTCCACTCTGCTCTCACACACTGCTGGAAAGATGAGTCATGGTGCTGTAATAGCTCGGCCCCACGCTTTGTGGACTTTATAGTTAGACATTTTCTGGTTTCATCTGTTCGGACTGATCTGGCTTATATTTAACATGGAATAAAATCAGTTCGAGGAAATGTGAGTCATCATTCAGACAGAAATTCAAGTGTTTTTCCACCTAAACATCATGCACTGATCTGGACTTTACTGGAAGAGGAAAGACATTAAAGTCTGCGTGAAAAAAACTAGAAGTGGAATGGAGTGCATTAGAAAAGCAGTTTTAATGTAATAAAATGAACAGAATAGCACTGTGACTGTGTCAAATAACTATACAAATTAAATGATCATTAATTCATGTTAATAATTGTGCAGTTTATATGAAGTTAAATGTCTATATGCAGAACATACAGGTCCTGTTCACAATCCCTTTGTCTAAAATCACTGTGTAAGACTGCAGTGTTTAGGGCACGCGATAGGCGGCAGCAGTGAGGCAGGTTTCAGCCCACTGACTGTAAAAGAACCTGAACATACAGAGAAGATTCACACCACACTGCTACTGGGTTCTGGATTGTGATTGGTCAGAAGGTGTTGATTAATTCTTTATAACAGCAGTTCTGACAATAGTGCAGCTGCACATCAAAATTTATGTAACATGTATGGAAGGAGTCTCCAGTGTCAGTGCTGTGTAACAGTCAGAGGTAAAGCTGTAACTTGAAGTTTTTTTTATGATGTTTCTTGTAATATAATAATGGAATCTGCGAAACCAAAGGCACTAAATGTATTCATTAGAATAAAGTTTATTTGTCTTCATCATTTTTGTTCTAAACGTTTGCACTTAAAAATAAAATCTACTACAGAAGACAAAAACATTTAGGATTTAATGATTTAAATAGAAATTAAATTGTCAAATGAAGTTAAACTGTAAATAATTTTTACATATTGTATGGTTCATAATATAAATGGAATTTTAATAAAGGGGGCGGAGATTCTGCCGCCTGTCTCAGTCAGCGAATGCGCATGCGCATTGACGTCACTTCCTTTTCAACTTGCTGGCTTCAACATGGTGTCGGTATGTATGCGCTCTGAAACCGTTTTTACCCAAAACCCTTTTATTTAGTAATATATTATTGGCAGTTTTGTAGTTACAGCGGTGCTCTGTGTTAGATATTTGACAGTAAACATTTATTTATAGTTTAATTACGACATCAGGAAGCGACGGTAGTTCATTTTGACACGTTGCTTCGAGATCAGGGCACGTGCAGTGCAGAGACCGGATTCATCAGATCAGCGCTAATAATAAAAATAATAATAATAATAATAAAGTTAAAAGCACTTACTGTAAGTTAATCTAATAATAATGTTATATTAAGGAAAATAGTAATGTATCGTGGTTTAGTTTGATTTCCTTTCTCCGTGACTTTAAATGATTTCACATGGAGGAGAAATAGATTTAATATCCAAAATATATGATTTATTTACACTGAAATAACATATATATACTGCACATAATATATATATATATATATATATATATATATATATATATATATATATATATATGTGTGTGTGTGTGTGTGTGTGTGTATATATGTGTGTGTGTGTATATATATATATATATATATATATATATATATATATATATATATATATGTATATATATGCATAACAAACCAAAAAACTCCTTGATGTCGTTTTTATTATACATTTTTTAAATGTAGGCCTGTGTAAATAAATGCAAATTATAATATCTATAGTTTCTAGTCATTTCATATTTTATGAGAAAAATTGGAGTAGCAGCTTTCAGTACGATTCAGCAAGTGAGTAAAAGTAAAAGTTTTGGTGTAATAAACATTATTGGTGATTATGATTGGTACAAAACTTGAATAAACCTAAAAACCTGAGCAGACGTAAACATGCAGAAATGAATCCTGAGCAAAAATATCAGAATGTAAACTGACATAAGAGTGTAAATATCATGTAAACGTAAATAAATGTGTAACTGTTTATTCAGACATGAGTCCTAAGCACAAAATATTATAAAATGATCAACATTTTAATGTCATTAATGTTTATCTAATGCATTTCTCATTAATGACGTCAGCTCTGCTTCACAGTTCAGTTCAGTCATGAAGTAAAGTTTAACACAATGAAAAGATGAATGTGACGAGATTTTTTTTTTATGATTTTGATGACACTCATCTGTTTTTTCTTAGAAGACAAAAAGATTAGATTGAAATGTCTGTGAAGTGTTTTTTTGTAAAGCAGTTAAGTTTCATTTCTTTGTAATGTTTTTCCAGAAAAGACCGCCTGTAGGGAAAAAGAACAGGAAAGGAGCTGCATGGAAGTTCACGTTGGACTGCACGCACCCTGTGGAGGACGGCATCCTCGACTCGGCCAACTTTGTAAGGATGATCGGTGTTTGAATGTTAAATATTGAAGTGTTTGAATATAACTGTGGTAAATGTTGACATGATTTCAGGCTCTTGCATCACTAATACTGTGGGTTAACTAGGGTTCTCTTCCCTAGTGTAATAACTAGGGTTCTCTTCCCTAGTGTAATAGCTAGGGTTCTCTTCCCTAGTGTAATAGCTAGGGTTCTCTTCCCTAGTGTGTGTCATGTTGTCGTGTCACTAATAGGAGACATTCCTCAGAGAGAAGGTGAAGGTTAACGGCAAAACTGGAAATCTGGGTAACATGGTGCAGATCGCTCGGCAGAGGAACAGGATCAGCATCTCATCAGAAAAACAATTCTCAAAGAGGTGAGAGCGATGAAGAATCAGAGCAGAGGTAATGCTTCTGTTAATTGCAAACGTTTGTGCCCCCTTGATGGTTTTTGAATGCGTGTATGGACCTACCGACAAAGAAATATATAATTACCAGAAGTTAGAGGTGTGTGCGTGGGTGGAAAGAATCCAGTAAACACCAAGGGTCGAGAAGCTGTTCGGAGGATGAAAGAGAGTTTAGACAGCTCTTAACATGTCCTATCTGGCCATTTTTGTTGTTTATAAAACCAAACACATCAAGTGTGTTACTGTAAATTTAGATATTGTTTTTGTTTTATCATGGGGTGCACAAAGTTTTGCACTGAACCATCCATTAAAAAAAAGACCATGTTTCTGAAGATTTAGATTGAATGATAATTAATTGAGGAGTTTATACTTGAATCTGTCTGAATGTGAACGTATTTTTTTCCTTCAGGTATCTGAAATATCTCACCAAGAAATACCTGAAGAAGAATAACCTGCGAGACTGGCTGCGTGTGGTGGCGTCCGATAAAGAGACGTACGAGCTGAGATACTTCCAGATCAGTCAGGACGACGAGTCTGAGACGGACGAGTGAAGCGATCATGCGGGAGGAGGATGGAGCAAATCTCAGGCTTTATATCGAGTTTGATGATTATTTGTTAATAAATGGACGATTTACGTTAAACCTGAATGTGCTGTATTTTTTTCAATATAAAAAAATCTACATTTTAGTGGAAAATAAGGTGAGGAGTACTGTACATACCAGACGTAGATACTGTACATACCAGATCTGTGACTTGGACATTTAGATGAATGATATTAAAGTTCTCCTTTTTATCCATTCAAGCCAAAGTATTTAACTTTTTTTAATACAAACAGTAAACACACGGTCTGTGAGCTGTAGTTAGGATTAAAGTTTAGTGAATGAACAAAATTTGAACATTGATTTTGTATATTGTATATGACCTTAAAAGAAAAGAGAGAATTTTAGGAATTTATTATGAAGTTTGTCTCTTACTGAATTTTATGACTTGATCTTTTAATAAAGAACAATTTTATGAGAAAGAAATAAGAGTTTAATATTACTTTATTAAAATCCACAATGCTATAAAAGAAAAAGTATTAGAATATTTTTTGGCAGTCGTGGTTTTCTGGTTTAATATCCTTTTTTTATATTTAATTTTGTCCCTTTATTGCTCCTTATTTTAAAACGTTTTCCTGAGTGATCCTGATGCAGCTCTTGAGTTTGAGACATGACACTATCTAAATATTAGATTAGATTTCTTTAGCAGTACTATTAAATGTGGCACAGACATCTACAAGAAAGAAAAGGAAAATTGTTCTGGTTCATGGTTCCTCGAGGTTCCTGCTACAGACTTCAAAGGGTTTTCATCTTTAGTCTGAATTTCTATTGACTTTAGATTGCAAGTCATCACGCATAAAATGTTTAACAAGATTTGCACTAATTTACTTTGAGATAATCAAATGAAATTGCCTTTTGATCTCTGATGATTGTCCTGAAGAATCACTTGGTGTGAAAATGTTCAGCTAGGTGTTAACTTCTTCTAAGAGGAGTCTTCACACAGAGCTGAGGGTTCATTTGGTCTTTCATCATGTTGATCAGAGTGGAAATCTCATCAACAACTTTAACAGCTAAGGAGTGAGAAGAATGGTGTGAGAGCTCTGTGGATGGAAGATGTCTCCATAAATACTTACAGAGAAGTTGGCTTTTTTACATTTAACCAGGAACCACACTAGAGCTGGTCATGGAGGTCTCAGCTGCAGAGATATGGACAGGAACGAGTAGAAAACGAATCCGTGGACGCTTCCGTGCGACTCTTGCTGGACTTCTGGAGCTTGAAGTTTTAAGAGTGAGGCACAAAGAGATGGTGGAGGTGGCGCTGGAGAAACAAGAGAGTCCTGGTCACTTAGATGATCTAATAACATCGCAACAAGGACGATATCAGTATTGGGTGGAAGAGAGTTTTTTTAGGCTGAAACTCAAACGTAGTCTCTCTCACAAGAACCTCACAGATGTTGGAAATTCCAGAACGTTTCTGGACCCGAGAAGAATGGATGCACATCACTCATCTGAAGATCTACAAGATCTCCACAGCCATGAAAGTGAAGATAGGCGGTCAAGGGTGAGCTCTGGATTCTGCGAGAGTCAAAATGATGCCATAAGTTCTCTTTCCACTTCTTTGGCTTCGTTAAGTCACCAGAGCACTGACTGTTCAGCAGGTTACGGACGTGAACTTTATACGAACTCCTTACGGAGGTCTTGTTTATTAAAAAACAAACAGGAACACATGAGGAAAGGTGATACCATGAATCCAGGCTTTTCACAAGTTGTGGTTCCTGAAGCTGGATTATTATCTGTGGTGGATCTGTACCCTGATTCCCACTGGCCTGATATCTCCGACATCCTGCAGCCGCAAGTCGTCCTGGAACCGTCCTACAGATCTGATCTGAGAAGTCTTCAAGGCTCAGAAGTTTATCATTATCCTAGTCCACTCCACGCTGTGGCCTTGCAGAGCCCGCTCTATGCTCCACAGAGCCCAGAGCACAACAGGAAGAAGGAGAGATGTTCTCCAGGAACTTTTATCTCCAAGACCAGTTCCTTGCCAAGATCGGATTTTGTTCATGGACAGAGGAGAGCTTCTGAATGTACCCGCTCCTGTCCAGACTCTCCCACCACCATGCAGGCATTCATGCCCATAACTTCTTTTCCTGCTCGTTTAGAGAATCCCCAATGTGAGGAGATCGTTTTGAAGCGAGCACGAGGAGAAATGTGGAAACATACCATGGCAGAGTGTTCAGGAATCACCTCATGGTTGAGGAGAAGCTCAGCCTCACTCCATCGCACATGTTCAATGGGCAAAAGCGGGACATCTTCATCTTTCAAATCAATGCTTTTCCAGAACAGAGCTACAGGAACATCAGAATCTGGACCTCCAAGATCTTCACACTCTCCTAGTCCAAGATTCAGAGGACGACTCGGAACACACAAGAACCGACTTAGAAGACACACAGCTGCTTTGACCAACATGAACATTTTTACAGAAAGTAACGGGACTTTGTTGTGTTAGAACTTCAGCTGAGACAAGCGTGCTACATCACCGACGTTCCTCTGAAGTTCCTGAGGTTTTCATGACATGTCTGCTGTAGAACCAATGAGCCAATTTGCTGAAAAATTAAAGAAGGACCTCATATTCTGGCACATGATGGAAAAAAAACTGTCCAGGAAGTTTAACCTGTTCTACGTGTCTATGTGGAACCTGAAAATGAAACTCTCTTTTATAGGGTTCTACAGTGGGTTCCTTCTAGTAAAGATTTCTCTAAGGACCTAGAAGGACCCTTTAGGGTGTTAGATAGAACTTTTTGTCCCTAATAAGTGTGTAGTCTGCTTTATTTGCACTGTTTATACTCAGAGAACTCCGAGTTTAAATATATGTTTCCAGAGTTTTCTGTAAGGTTCCTTGAGGAGTGTTCTGCACCTGAGACAATCCGAAGAACCATTAAAAGATCTTCCAGTATCCTATTGTTATTGTTGAGTGCAGATTCTCCTAAATGCATTAGTGTCCTCTATTACATGTACATTTATAATTTGATATTACAGTGATGATGATGTTACAGCTTTTTAAATAATATTTGTCCTTATTGCTCTTTAAAAGTCTTTATTAAACTGTAACAAGTTAAATATTTGAATGGTTCCTGAAAATAAAATGAAATTCAATTCAATCACATGTTCCACATAAGACTGTTAATCTCATGATTATTAAACGATCCAAAATGAGATGTTGTTCTCTTTGAATGGTCTGAAGTGGACAATGGACTCAGGACAATGACGAGGCTCATTAACACTCGTTGTGTTTAAATACAGCCACGTCGTTATCTCTGATTAATCCCTCAGGAGGAGACTGAGTCCTGCTCTCTTTATTCACAGAGCTCATAATACTTTTATCTTTAGAACCTGTTGTGACGCAGGATGTCAACGCGGACCCCTTCCTATGTGTACTGTCATTTACGGCATACATTTACAAACATTCAATTTTTATTATTAAAAAAGCACATCAATTGAAAGATCTAAAACTTACGCTTCAACATAAAGACCACTTTTACCATTTATATGTCTGTTTTTGTGATAACTCGTCAGACTTGTGCCTTTGCCTTCATAGCTTCTCTGTCTTGCTGTAGATCAGCTTTTATATATTTATATACAAAAGAAGAAAGAGTTCAGTACAGCACATTGTAATTATTATAAAATTAAACTTCTCTCACTTTTTTCTTTTTCATTTTGATTAATGTTTTCATTTAGAAAACAAACTTCAAAGGGTCTTCTTTATAAAGAGACCACTATCATGCATGTAGTCCAAAAGATGTAGTCCATGTCACCTCCTGGTCTGTCTCCAAAGTGGAGGAGCATGTAGGGTTAACCCTATAACCCTAACCCTAACCCATACCCTTACCCTAACCCTAACCCTTACCCTAACCCTAACTCTAACCCTAACCCTAACCCTAACTAGCCGTTTTTTCCCCGATGTCCAAATCTACAGTGTTCCAGAAGTATTAACACAATCAACAATACAGTTAACCACATACCAATAATAATAATAATATAAAAATCTAAATAATATTAGAACTAATATGAACAGTGATAAAAGGCTGTTAGATATAAAGAGAAAAACAATTTCTCTTATTATTATTCTGTTTTATAAAACACCTTCAGAATAAAACACACTGTTCATATGAGTCATTTTAGTCATCTGTAGATAAATCAATCGATTCGGTTTCCTTTGGGTTCTTCAGTTTGTGTAGAACCTCTCAGAGATGATTTTAAGCAGAACTCCTGTAGAAAGCTGTAGAAGTTAAGGACTCGTGAGGAAGATTTTGTTTTCTACGTGTAGTTGTGTAAAAATTAAATTTGAATTCTAAATAATTATTCAAGAATAAATTCAGAGAAAAAAATGACGTAGTGTTATGTAATGTAATGAATCTTCTGATTGTTTATTATTTCTCGCACTGCGTGTATATGTCCAGGAAGCGTCTCGGAGTTCTGATGGATCCAGCAGATGTCAGCAGAAATCCACATTTCAAGCTGTGATCTTCAGCAGTACAAACTCTATCATTTTAATTCAGTATTTCAGTGTTTATTGAACTTCCTCCAAGAAACAATCAGATTCCTCCTTTCTGCTCATCACTGTCACTGTTTCTTATCCAAATACTTTTTCACACCTGAACCTTTCGTACAAACGTCTCCATGAAAGGTTTTTTTTCCTTTAAGAGTTTCAGGAGGAACGCAGAGCTTATGGAAGTGTTTTGTTGGAGGAGACGTGAGATATTCCCATGTGTGATGATACCTGCATTCCAGCTGCAGATAAAAAGACTTTTCTCAGAAATAAATGCTGGAATAACAGGGAAAAGGTGCAGCTGGGATTTTATGCGTCTTACCTCGTTCCAGAAACCTGCTGCTGGTTTTGGGAGGTTAAAATCCTATTAGACTTCAATCCAGACATAAAGCACAGAAATAATGATGAGATCACTGACAAGAGATCAGAAGCAGTTTTATTTATTTATTCATTTGATATATTTTACATCGGGGCGCACGGTTGCTTAGTGGTTAGCACGTTCGCCTCACACCTCCAGGGTTTGATTTCCGCCGGGGCCATGTGTGTGCAGAGTTTGCATGTTCTCCCTGTGCTGCGGGGGTTTCCTCTGGGTACTCCGGTTTCCTCCCCCAGTCCAAAGACATGTATGGTAGGCTGATTGGCGTGTCTAAAGTGTCCGTAGTGTATGAATGGGTGTGTGAGTGTGCATGTGATTGTGCCTTGCAATGGACTGGCACCCTGTCCAGGGTGTGCCCCCCCTTGTGCCCCATGCTCCCTGGGATTGGCTCCAGGTACCCCCACGACCCTGAAGAAGGAGTAAGCGGTGGATGGATGGATATTTTACATCAAGAAGCAGTTTTCATTTGGAATATTCTGATTAAATTTGTGGTGAATAAATGTTTCAGGATCTGGTCATCCCAGGTACATAATACAATTAAATCATATAATTGAGATTAAGACAATAAGTTATTAACTGTTGAAATGTGCAGATTATAATTCCTGCTTTTGGTACAGAATTTTAAAAAAATGTAATCAAAATGTTTAAGACGTAATTCCCTGGACGTCAAAGCTTGCGTTACTTTCTCGCTTTTTCTTTGCATGAAATTATTTTTGTTGACCTCTGTTACTGAATTAAAGTATTCTGTTCATTATCTTTGTGTTCTGTATCTCATTTAATTGAATTATTTTCTGTCCTGCACAGTTTTGATCAAACAAAACTTCAAACAAAAACGTGTCTGATTCTCAGAAAGGTTTCTTTGATGGCTTACCTTTAACATGGCTGTGTACCTCTTGCTAAAAAAGAGCTCAGTGTGTGTGTGAGTGTGTGTGTGAGTGTGTGTGTGTGTGCATGCCAGGGATCAGAATGTTTTGTACTTTGGCCCAGTTTTTACAGCATGCACTTAATCAAACCCCGCTCCTGTCCGCACTGAACAGACCTTAGGCACGGAATCTAGAACCTTCTGATACACACACGGTATCAGATGAAGAGTGGAATGTAAACACACAGAGCAAAAAAAATGTACACACCCTTTATTATAACAATACTCATCATCATCATCATCATCATCACAGTGCTTTTATGAAGCTCTTAGTGAACTGCTGATGTAGTTAGAGTGTCACCATAGCAACAGTGAGTCATCCAAGGCAGATACCCAAAGCAGATACAGGAACCGAGCAGAACATCCTGAAATACTGCAGTCCGGCTCTCTCACTCTGACCCTCGCGCTGGGTTCAGTCCTCTGTAGTGATTTATATGATGTCACATTTAACGTCAGTTCTGTTGTCATTATAGTCACACTGTCCTCACATCAACATCACAACATCAGTACCTGACCTCAACCTCACTAATGCTCTTGTAGCCACGCCCCGAAATCTAGTGGAAAGCCTTCAAAAGAGTGGAGGAGGTTATTATAACAGCAAACAGATGCGGAATAAATCTGGAACAGGAAGTTCAACAACACATATTAGTGTGATGGTCAGGGTGCACATACTTTTGGCTGTATAGTGTATGTAGAAGCAAACTTTGTTATCGAACGAGCTCTGAATCGATCTTGTGTATAAACTCGAGCATTCGGCCGAGTGTGAAAAGCCGAACTGAATGAAAAAAACTTTCCATGCTGGATAACTTTTAATTCTGCTTTATTTTTCTTGTAAACTGTTGAAGTGAGTGTTTATGATAACTATATATTTATGTTTATGATAATATCTATAACACTGCATTCATGTATAGGCTTTCAAACTTCTCTCTCCAAACAATATGCTGGTACAATGGCAGTTTTAATGGCTTTAATGGCTATTGTGTTTGTTTCTATGTACACATTTCTGTTCCTGATGCCTCATTCAGGCAGCAGCTGACCCAAACACCGCCCCCCCCCCCCCAAACACAATACACACACACACTATGCCGTCCTTCCTGCTTCGTGTGTCCATTTTATCCCTGTAAGAACAAACAGAAGCAGAGTGGTTCATACTGGCAGTGAGACAATATGATCCATCATCATCATAGGTCTTGATTCATAATGCAGGAGATCTGATCATTTCTTAATCCTGCTCCAACTTAAACAATCCTGAAACATCAGAACTCAGAACTTTTACAGCATGATTAATGTTTACGAGGAAGGAATGTGTATTGTTTATCGCAGCGCGGCGGGTTTTTACTCCTGACACCGTCACCATAGCGACAGGTCGTCTCGAGCGGAACCTGAGACCCACTCGAGCCTCGAGAGTCATTCTCCAGAGGGAATTAAAAATAAATTAGGTGCCACATTCCTGATCAGACCAAACACACCCTCATGCTGCCTCAGTTTTTAATCGATTGCTCTTTTACTCAGTTAAAAGCTTATGTTCTAGATCCCAGATTTTGAATGTTTTCACAAGTTCAGCTGATAATGAGCATAAGCAAAAGAACCCGAAAAAGTGTAGCGCAATTTTTTTTTTCAATTCAATTTTATTTGTATAGCGCTTTTTACAATAGACATTGTCTCAAAGCAGCTTTACAGAAATATCAACATGGTATACAGATATTAAAGGTGCGAATTTATCCCAACTGAGCAAGCCACTGAGTGGCGACGGTGGCAAGGAAAAACTCCCTAAGATGTTTTAAGAGGAAGAAACCTTGAGAGGAACCTGACTCAGAAGGGAACCCATCCTCATCTGGGTAACAACAGATAGTGTGAAAAAGTTCATTATGGATTTATATGAAGTCTGTATGGCCTTAGGAGCAGCCGTAGTCCCAGCAGTCTGGAATTAAAGAAGATTTGAGCTCCATCCAGAGGCAGAAAGGATCTGGATCTCTAGTATCTCCATAAATTCATGTGGGGCTCGGCGAAAGGAGAGAGGGAGAAAAAAGATTATTATGACTGCGAAGTAGTAGAACAGAATCTAGTCAGGGTAGGCTTGAGTAAACAAATACGTTTTAAGCCTAGACTTAAACACTGAGACTGTGTCTGAGAAACCGGGCTCTTATGAGTTCTTAATGTTAATGTTTTCTTTCTAAACACGTACCTGTATAACGTTCTGCACGATGAGGCAGGTTGTACATACATAAACAGCGTTGGCTTGATTAGAGCAAATTCAGAAATCATTATAAAAATCCAGAGCAATAATCAACACGGGTGCAATGTCAATACAGCATAATCCATAATAATAATAACAATAATAATAATAATAATAAAAACAATAGCTCAGGTACTAGACAAAAAAAACAAAAACGGAACGCAACAGACAATAAACAACCCTGAGAAATGCACAATACAATTGGCAAGACTTCGCGATGAGAAGGAGAAACACTAGGGTATACAGCCAAACAAATCAAGGTGAAAACACAGAACAGGTGTACACAATAAGGTAATCAGCCATGGCAGAACATTAACCTAAGAACATAAACCACGACACTGAGAACCGTAACTCGTCCTGAGAGAGGGGGTTCTGTCAGCCTTTATTACTGTCACCTCACAGACCTGAACATGGGTTCATTTCAATTTCTTTGCACCTACACGGTTTACTTTCTGTGTTTTGATTCTGGTGTGAACTACACAACAGTCTTTGGAGAAATCCTTAACGGTTCCTCAGAGTGTTTCACTATCAGGTAGGGTTCGAGTAGAACCGGCGGGAAGCTGGGAACTCTTAACTATCTCACTGGTCATGATTGTAGTGAATCTGATTAAACATTTCATTTTGATTAAACTATGAAGAAAAGTTTGATGACTCACTGGTTATTGTGTGGTGTATTAACGACATGATGTTGATGCATTATGGTTGCAGTAATTTTACTACAATAAATTTGTATAAGCTTTCTTTAATCCTGGAACAAATGAACATCCCCAAATATATGAGCAAGGTGTTACCATGGTTACATATGAGACCAAATATCTTGTATTAAATTTTGGCTAGAGAAGTTTGGAAATAAACTAAACTGTGTTTTCAACCCTTATATATATATATATATATATATATATATATATATATATATATATATATATATATATATATATATATATATATATATATATATAAGGGTTGTTATGTACCACACTAACATCATCACCAACCAAAAAAACTCAGTAAAGTGCCACAGTAACACTATAAAATGTTATTTTTATTTTTCAAATCCTTTTTCCTAAGTATTGCTGCATAATTCCATGTAAAATCAAACTTTTTGTTTAATGTTCTGGAAAACTTTTATACGTTTCCTCCCCTCAGACAGGGTTCTCAGCGGAACATTTTCATATCAAGTTCACCGGATAATTCTTTGCATGATTTACATTTGAAAGTTGCTAGCGATTTATCGCCACAATATCGTGTTATCGATTATCAGCACGTCACTAAGCAGCAGCACGCGCGCTATAATTAAACCTGTCCCTTATTTAGTGAGGCCACATCCGGGTATTTTTGCTGATGTATCGTATGGCTTTATGAATCAATAAAGACAGACAGTCCACTGGCAGGAGCACAGGAGTCGTGATGACGTCAGCAGCAGGAGTTGAATGGGGCACACGGGGATGAATAATTAATTTTCGGCTGTGATCTAATGGAGGAGTGGGTGAATAATTCAGCGCGTCTGTGCGCTCCGAGTCCCGCTGTGGAGCTCCAGCACGGACATGGAGCACGACACCGAGCGCTCTTCTCCTGCAACCGTGAGTTTCTCATCCATAATGTCCATTCATTACTCATGCTTTACAACTGCTCGACTGTGTCTGTTAACTCGGAGGGAACGCGTCCATGCGCTTTAAAACATCATGAAAACTGCTGAGAGGAGCTCTGAAAGTGTCATGTGATGCTTATCTTCTCCATCAAACACAGCTAATATCTAAACTAACGCATCTGCTAGAAGGTGCCAGCTGTCTGATTGATGTTTCCTCTGGATTCCTGATGGACCTGGGTGGAACTTCTAAATGTTTATTATGGGAACAAAATAAATCCGAGTTTCTCTGCAGCAGATAAACATGACTGATGCTGTAAGTGTAATAAACCCTAACACTCTTCTTCTGGAAAACTGAGTTTTATACAGCTTTTGTGTAAATATATTATAAATGGCGCAGAAAGACAGAAACCCGTCCGCTTTTCTGGCGTTGTGATTGGCTGAGACTGAAGTGATGTGTCTGAAATGTGGAGGAGAGAAAAGTGTAAACGTGTGTGTGAAGATAGTGTACTGTTTATTGTCTGTTGGAGATGTGTGTATTTATCTATTTATGTGGGAATAAGACTTATAAGATGTATTGATTTATTGTTTCGTTTGTTTCTTTTAAATGTTCATTATTAGGCTAGAGAAAAAATCTCAAACAGGTCAGGTTTTCTGAGTTCAGATTTAGTGAGATGTGTGTGTGTGTGTGTGTGTTTAACTGTTCATATGAGTTTGTAAATA
The DNA here is from genome assembly GCF_023375685.1 of Ictalurus furcatus. Lineage (NCBI taxonomy): Eukaryota > Metazoa > Chordata > Actinopteri > Siluriformes > Ictaluridae > Ictalurus > Ictalurus furcatus. The sequence goes on along the minus strand of NC_071277.1, from coordinate 9,794,640 downwards.
TTTAGCAGAGCTTCCGCTTCACCCTCACATCAGCGCTGAGGTGTTTATAATTACTCCTTCATTTCCTCTCTATAAAATGGAAATGTCAGAAATAATGATTAAAATAAAAACAACACTTAAAAAGCACTTAAACTGACGACTGCGTTAGTGTTGGGGTTATCTCTAATCTCAGCTTTATCAGCTCTCCAAACTGGGCAAGGGAGAACCTGTTAGTTTAACACTGACACCAAATCAAGTAGTGTCTAATGGAGTAACTGATAAACACTGCACTTCATCCATCATCATCACCATCATCACCATCTTCATCTTCATCATCACCATCACCATAATCATCATCCATCATCATCATCACCATCATCATCATCAGGCTTGTGATCTTATTTTCCAGTATGTTAGAGAGGTCAAGGATGAACACTGCTCTGATGTGAGCCATCTTTCCTCACTAAAGCCCACGTTAAGTGATGAAACTACACAGTACCTCTCTCTCTCCCTCTCTCCCTCTCTCTAACCCTCTCCCTCTCTCTCTCTCCCTCTCTCTCTCTCTCTCCCTCTCTCAGCATGTTTATTCATGTACATATTTGCCCGTCCTTGCACTTGACAAGCTCTGAAAGCTGCATGTCAGGCTTCAATCTCAAAATATAGCAGCTCTCATTAGTGGCACAGTGAACAGACTTCACACACACACACACACACACACACACACACACACACACACACTGAGCAGTGTTTACATAGTGGATCTATATGTCGTGTTCAGGGTGTGGTGGTGGTTAGAGAGCGGTGAAGAATGGCTCGTCTGCCCCCAACGCCCCTTGTTACTGCACTCTGCTCGTGATGTCAGTGTTTTGTCTGAACATAAAAAGGAAATGCAGTTAAATGCACATCATCAGTCAAGTCAAGATCCCTCTGAATGACTCATCTGCACCGACACACAGACCTCATTATCTCTGTTTCAGTTCAAATCTACTGCAATGTTATAAATCTTTACAATTAAATCATAGCATTTATATCGTTTTTATGATGGATTTTTCCTGGGTATGTTTCTGTACAGTTTCCTGATTTAGGTCAGTCTCTTTTTATTTTATTCGACTTTAAACCACAGCACTGCTGAAGTCTCGAATCACAGGTTTATATTAACGCACTTGTTCTAATACATTACTGTTTTTATAGAAACAGCTCATCCACAGGGATGTGTACAATGGACGCTCCACATAAACCCATGAAAAATTGTGCACAACCGTTGTTATGGTGAAGTTTTCTATAAGGAGATGTTTATGTAACATGTATGGAAGGAGTCTCCAGTGTCAGTGCTGTGTAACAGTCAGAGGTAAAGCTGTAACTTTGTTTTCCCACATCTTCCTCACAGAGTTTACACTTCTTTACTGTTTCTCACTAACACCACACACTGTGATTATCTTATTAACTTGAAGAGAGAGAATAAAGAGACAGAATAAAGAGAGAGAATAAAGAGAGAGAGAATAAAGAGAGAGAATAAAGAGAGGGATGGTGAGGGATCGAGGGTTTATAGCTGCTATAACGTAAGTGACATCAGGAGTTGACTCGATTCACCGACGTTCCACATCATTAAAAATAACTGTAAACAGAAAAAGTAAATAATTGTAAACGCTGTGGTATAAGGGAAATAAAACAGAGTTACAGGAAAAGGGTGGTAATGGTGACTCTGCTTTAGGTCAGGATGCATCACACCACCATGCTGGGGATTATTTTCCGATAACAGTTTCTCCTCAAAGTGTTATTCTTTGTACATGGAAAAATGTGCATTCACTGTGAAACTACAGGGTTTAATGAAAGTGTGACACAACAACAAGGAGAAATGAGTGGGCCGTTCAGACAGACATCAGAGACTGAGCAGAGTAATTACTGCATCTTTAAAAAGAAAATAAGAGAGAGAGAGACAGAGAGAGACAGTTTCCGCTCCGTCTCGCTGATGATCTCACTTCTAAACCTCAGTCTCTTTTGTAACAGAAATGTTCTCAGACTCTGAGGGGTTCTCTCACACTGAGGAGGATATTGATGGTTATGTCACTGTTTCAATGGGCGTGTCTCTGTTTCAGTGGGCATGTCACTGTTTCAGAGGGCGTGTCACTGCTTCAGTGGGCATGTCTCTGTTTCAGTGGGCGCGTCACTGTTTCAGTGGGCGTGTCACTGTTTCAGAGGGCGTGTCAGTTTCAATGGGCATGTCTCTGTTTCAGTGGGCGTGTCACTGTTTCAGAGGGCGTGTCACTGTTTCAATGGGCATGTCTCTGTTTCAATGGGCGTGTCACTGTTTCAGTGGGCATGTCACTGTTTCAGAGGGCGTGTCACTGTTTCAGAGGGCATGTCACTGTTTCAATGGGCGTGTCTCTGTTTCAGTGGGCATGCCACTGTTTCAGAGGGCGTGTCACTGTTTCAGAGGGCATGTCACTGTTTCAATGGGCGTGTCACTGTTTCAGTGGGCATGTCACTGTTTCAGAGGGCGTGTCACTGTTTCAGAGGGCATGTCACTGTTTCAATGGGCGTGTCTCTGTTTCAGTGGGCATGCCACTGTTTCAGAGGGCGTGTGACTGTTTGTCGCTTTAATTGGAGTGTATCTGATCAGTGACATAACCGTCTGATCAGCGTTGTGATCAGTGTAAGAGATGAAACACACGTGAACTTGGTGAAGTGACGATGCAGACTTCCAGCTGAAGGAGAACTTGAATGATATTTAAATTAAATACCACAATCTTGAGTTAAAGGAGTGATATGTAATGTTTAGCGCCCACTGCCGCAGCACACAGAATTACAACTGCAATATAAAGGCTCACAACCCGTCTCATTTTCCCCAATTGACCACGCCCACTACATTCAAACAATATAACAAACTTGGGAAAGAGGGCGTGGCCGAGCAGCTCTGATCCTACCAGGGGTGTGGCTAATTTCCTCAAATGTAGAAACTTTACAAAATCTTTATTTTTTATATATCTTTTTCATTTTAATTTTCTACATATTATGACAGAAATTAATGTTTTGTTTTATTTTCACTTTGTTTTTAGATAACATTTTACACATAAAGTCTTCTTCTATATTATTATTATTATTATTAGTAGTAGTAGTAGTAGTAGTAGTAGTACAAGTATAGTCATTTGGGCCGTTATACAATTTGTTTATACTTTACAAAATTTTGATTTCTATTATGTATTTCAGTCTTTACTTATTTTTATAAAATGGTTGAAAAGTGTATATATGGACACAGCAAAGATATATGGCTTTTTTATTTTAATTAATTGTCTCTTATACTTTTACAATTCTAAATATACATCTTAAATGGCAATATTGCAATTCACAGAATAAAATTTTTACAGTGTCTTTATATTTCTATGATTGTTAGAGGCCTAGAAAAGTTTTTAAGAAACCACACATTCTAACAAAAATAAAATAAAAGCACAAAAATATATTTTCTGACTTTTAATCTTAACTCTCAGCATCTGAAGTTAAGAAGCATTACTGATCACAACTTCGTGTTTTTGTGATAATGGAGTCCCGTAATGTTCTCTGATCTCATACACAAAAACATATCATTATTTACTGCGAATTCAGAACCAGGCGCTTCATCACTGCTGGAGTTAAACACTGCGTACAGTATTTATAACTCAGAAATGAGTTTAATATTATTTTATCTGCATGATCATGCTCCGTCCTTCATCAGTGATGTGATGTTAAACACTGAAACTGTGGATCATCAAACAGAAATCAAACAGAATTCCCAAATTATTCTTATCGCAGAAACAGATGTGAACAGGGACACGTGGGATTTTAGTCACTATGGCAACCGGATCAGGGATTCTCCTTGTGTAGGATAACTCTGTTCCTCGGACGTCATAAAGCTCTCTGTTCTTGTTATTCGTGTTTCAGAAGCTCGTTGCACAGAAAGGCTGTCTTATTGTCGTCTAATCTAAAAGTCAAATTAGACGTAGCGCCATAGCAACCTGTCACCTGACCCACTGAGCTGATAATGGTGCTTTACTTACAGTTTTTAATCAAATTTATTCCATTCGGTCTGTTTCTGGTTTGTTTTTGTGCAATGCTGATTTTCAGTGTGGAATTATTTATATCAAAGTGCTCAAAAGAGCGACAAATAAATTGATAAACATATAATATAATATAATATAATATAATATAATATAATATTTGGTGGTTTTATAGTGACTTTTTATTCATTTTATTTCCCTTAATATATAATATGTAAAGTAGGCCTGTAAGACCTATGAAAGTTATTATTGTTCCATTTTTATTATATTTTATATATTTTTTAATAGATTTATTTTTTAAAATGTTCAAATTTTTATAATTTTATATAATTTTATGTTTAATATAATTTTATATTTTCATTTATTGTTTTGTTTTGTTTTCTTTTTTAATTATGTTCTAGTTTTTTTACTCTGTAATGCATTTCATAAACTTGTTTTTAAAAGATGCACTAAATTCTATGTTCCTTAAAAATAATTAGAGAAATAAGAGTGAAATAATATTTAGTTTATTATGTTTATTATTCATATGTATTCATTACACACAGCCTTCAGATGCAAGAAACACACCGTTTATATCTGACCTGTTTCCACTCTGTCCAGAGTTTTGTATACAGCGTCGTGTTAATACTTCTTTCTGCTCTTCATGCAGGATCTCTGAGCTTCTGGTCGTCAGTGTATCTTCGCTTTATGTTTGTCACGATGCAGAAGTGGATGCTGGTGGAACCTCTCTGAGAGAGACGTGAGCGTGAAAGAGACGAGGAACTGAAGATTAAAGTGACGAGGAAAAGCTTCGGCCGTGTCTCTGTGTGAAGATGATGAGCTCCGTTTTCGCAAAGCTGAACCCCCGGCGGATCGAGTGGGAGGCGTCATGGTACAGCCTTCAATCTCGCGTGCTGAGAACCAAACCTCTGCACTCCATGCAGGAGGGTTCTGGAGATCTACACGAAACCACCAGACTGGCACAGGTTCTCACCACCGTGGACCTAGTGTCTCTCGGCGTGGGCAGCTGCGTGGGGACGGGCATGTATGTGGTCGCTGGGCTGGTTGCTAAGGAAATGGCAGGACCAGGAGTGATCTTGTCGTTTGTCTTCGCCGCTGTGGCATCGATCCTATCAGGTGAGATCAGACACGTGTCGATCAGACGCGGCATTTAGGAAGATGTTCAGGAGTTGAAAGTTGGATTAAGATGGTGCTTCAACTTATATGAGATGGACAGTGTGTCTGAAAGAGTCTGAATCACATCTCCATCATCTCCATTATTTCCAATGTCTACTACACCTTCCTCGTCTAATCTTTCTCATTATAAGTTTACAATAAAGCAAATATGAGATTTTTCAGCCTTTATCTAGACATTTAATAATTTCAAGCTATGCGTGAGGAGATGTTTATTTAACATCATCGTCTCCAGAGTCAGCTCTGTCTAACAGTCAGAGATAAAGCTTTAACTTTAAGTTTCATACATGTTCAGGACGGAGGAGTTTACAAGAAACCTTTCTGATCAGGAAACACTCTGGTGTAGGGTTCTGCAGGAAGTTTTAAGGGTTCTTCCAGAAGTATAGCTCATAATGAGAAATATTACGTGATATTTCTTCAGTGTGTCACTTTATTGCCAGGTCATACCCATGTTTTATCTCAGTGTGTGGTCTAAACTGATACAGAAGATGCTATTTTGTTTATCATCGAGGCGTGTGCTATGCTGAGTTCGGTGTGCGAGTGCCAAAGACCTCCGGCTCGGCGTACACCTACAGCTACGTGACGGTGGGGGAGTTTGTGGCCTTCTTCATCGGGTGGAACCTCATTCTGGAGTACCTGATCGGCACGGCGGCCGGAGCGAGCGCTCTCAGCAGCATGTTCGACTCTCTGGCCAACCACAGCATCAGCCGATACATGATCACACACCTGGGCACTCTTAACGGCCTCGGTACGACACCATCTCACAGGTTCTGCTGAATGTTAACAACATCGTAGAGTTATTCCTGTGCTACGTTAATCATGATAAAGAAAATCCTAAAAACAATCGCTGGTACGATGAAGTTGTTTGTCTCCAGTGTCAGCACTTTATAACAGTCAGAGGTAAAAGCTGTAACTTTACGTTGTTACTCAATGTTTTAATCATTTCTAATTCTAATTATTAGTCATTTTTAATCATCAGTACATCAAATACAGAAAGTCTAGCTGATGGCTCAGAACTCATCTCTCTGTCAGGTGAATAATTTATGGATGATGCAGTAGAACGTGTCCATATTAAACGATTCTCCTCGTCGCACAGGTAAAGGAGAGGAATCGTATCCCGACCTGCTTGCGCTGGTCATCGCCGTCATGGTGACCATGATCATAGCCGTTGGAGTGAAAAACTCTGTGAGCTTCAATAACGTCCTGAACGTGGTGAATCTGATCGTATGGGTGTTTGTGGTGATCGCCGGACTCTTCTTCCTGTCTGCAGAGAACTGGGAGGACGGCAGGTTTCTGCCCTATGGCTGGTCAGGGGTGAGGAGGAAAACATTTTATTTTATTTTAAAAATGTTTACGATCAATATTAAAGATGAAGCATCTCAATGCTGAGGTGATCAATAATTAACAATTAAAGCCTGAAACATTCTCAATTTAAAACTTCTCATAATTCATACTGAAACTTGATGATCACTGGATCCGTTGATTAGAGAAAAATGGAAAATATTTTTGCAAACATAATTTTCCTGTTTTGTTCTTTTTATCCCCTCACACTATTCTCCACTTACGGTGTACTATACAATACTATTCTCCACTTACGGTGTACTATACAATACTCTTCTCCACTTACGGTGTAGTATACAATACTATTCTCCATTTACGGTGTACTATACAATACTATTCTCCACTTTATGAAGACACTAGTACCACAATATTGAATGTCTGTGCAACTTGTTTGAAATATTTTCCTTAATTTAACAATAATTAATTAATTAGTAGTATTGACCTTAAAATTACCATTAAAAATCTTCTTAATATCTAAAAATGCAATAATAATTGTATTTAAAAGACAAATATGTAGTTTTATATACCTGTGTATTTCTTCATTTTTCCCCAGTAATTTTTTCACCATGATTAATTGATGCTTGATTAGCAAGAATATACCTAATTGTTATGAAATACAACAAATGTAATTGTATAATCCTATGAATAATGCTTCCCATGAAAATTCCACTGAAATATCAGCTGATCACACTGATGTATTATATTTTACAGGTGATGCAGGGAGCTGCTACTTGTTTCTACGCCTTCATCGGGTTTGATATAATCGCCACTACAGGAGAAGAAGCTAAAAGTCCGAACACCTCCATTCCCTACGCCATCACCGCGTCACTTGTCACGTGTCTAACAGCATACGTCTCTGTTAGTATCTCACACACGCACACGCAGACGTGTTCTCAGCAGGTCCCCTTGCAGGATAATTCTACATTAGAACATTTGAATGTCAACGCAGAAGATGCTATAACTCATCTGGACTTGACATCAGAGTCTCTGTGACAGATGTCTGTTGGAATAAGCCTTCATAAAAGTTTATGTAGATGTTTGAGAGGTTGAAAGGCTTATGTAGCTGTCGTGTAGCCTTATAAACACGGCTTTACGTAATGTACCTCCTGGAAAAATACAGTAAAAGTTTACAGTAGAAAATAATTGACAGTGTCTGGAAACACTTATTTAAACGCATTTTAAAACGAATTTTAATTACGAATTGACGCTGGAAATTTACAGACATATCTGCTGTATTATTGTTAAATGAATATTAAAGTAGTAAATAGCTTGGAACAGCTCTGAGAAGAGAAGAGCCTTCTGCGTTTTAAAATATTAATCTGTACTCGACTTCCTGCAGCACACTGATGAAAAAAGCCAAGCATCTCATGAATTATTTCTGCTGCTCGGCTACGAAAGACTTACTGTGTGTATTCATGCATTTAAATAAGCTGTGAGTTATTCTCTTTGGGGCTTAAATTTACATTTACCTTCCACTTTCACATTCGGAAACACTTTAGTTGAGGCGAACTGATCAGTTACGATTAAATGACCGAATATCGGCTTATAGTAAAAATTATTCTTACTCCATGCGTAAGTTAAATGAATTAACTTTATTAGAAGAGTACCTACACTGGGCCTTCATAACACATTCATAAGCCTTGCATAAATATTTTATAAAGCAATACTGAATGATTTACTGTGTGTAAGCTGTTTGTCATAAGCCATGAGATAAAGGTAAAAGTATTTATAAAGTTGATCACTTGGTCTTTAATGATCGTAATTAGGCGACTGTCATTTTTAATCTGATCTCTTTCAAGGTGTTATTTTTGCTCCTGAACTGCAGGTTGGTGTTATAAAGCACCTTCTATTTCTGTTTTTTCTCTCTTTTATTTAATATCACCTCATAAGTCTTTTAATCTCTCCAGGAGTTTGCACAATGCTTATGAACCTGTTATAAAGGTCTTATGTAGGTTTGCTTCAACTACAGTGTTATTTTTTTTTTTTACCACAATTGAAAATGAAGCAGTAACTGATAGCTGTGTGTGTGTGTGTGTTGTAGGTGAGCGTGATCCTCACACTGATGGTGCCGTATAATCTGATTGATGGAGACGCTCCTCTGATGGAGATGTTCGCTGTTCACGGCTTCATGGCAGGGAAATACATCGTGGCAGTCGGAGCCATCGCAGGACTTACGGTCAGTTTGCTGGGTTCGCTTTTCCCCATGCCCCGAGTCATCTACGCCATGGCAGGGGACGGGCTGCTCTTCAGGTGAGTGCGTCAGTTTCTGATCAAATTGCTTTAATTTGCTTTAAAAACTTTAATTATATCTGAGGAATAAAACAGGTCAGGGTGGTGTGATGCCCAGGGTGGTGTATTTCTCTATAACAGCACGTCCCCCGGTGTTTTTTTTCTTCCTCTCGCACCACAGCAATTTACCAACAATTACAATATTTTATTTACACTTTTTATCCGTTTATAATTACATTTAATGATGTGGAACGTTGGTGAAACAAGTCAGTTCCTTTTGTCACTTACGTTATAGCAGCTATAGACTCGTTCCCTCACCATCCCTCTCTCTATTCTCTCTCTCTATTCTCTCTCCCTATTCTCTCTCTTTATTCTCTCTCTTCAAGTTAATAAGACCAACCCCCCCCCCCCCTGCAGTTTGTCGTGTTAGTGAGAAACCGCAAAGAAGCGTAAACTCCTCTGTCCTGAAGATGTCGCAAATCTTAAAGTTACAGCTTTACCTCTGACACTGGAGACTCCTTCCATAATTTTTACATAAACATCTCCTTACAGAAAACAAGGAATTTTAATCTGTTTATTCTCAGTGGAGTGTCCGCTGTCCACGTCCCTGTGAACGAGCTGTTACTATAGAAACGTATTAAAATGAGAGCATTAACATAAACCTACGCTACTGTCAGAGCTGCTGTTATAGAAAATTAATCAACACCTTCTGACCAATCAGAATCCAGAACTCAGCAGCGCCGTGGGATAAGTGATTATAACGTATTATTATCTGTGAATCACCATTTGTTTTGTTTGACACAATTTTTTTTTATCATTTTATGAGCAATTAAATGGATCTTAAACATCCATCATTAAATTAGATTCATTTAAAATCTTCTGTGTATGTGTGTGTGTGCGCACACCAGGTTCCTGTCCCATGTGAGTCCGTACACAGAGACCCCCGTGGTGGCGAGTGCCGTGTCTGGGTTCCTGGCTGGGTTCCTGGCTCTGCTGGTCAGTCTGAGGGATCTGATCGAGATGATGTCCATCGGCACTTTGCTGGCGTACACGCTCGTGTCTGTGTGTGTGCTGCTGCTCCGCTATCAGCCTGAAGGAGACGGATTCGTCGATGTGCTCCCAGAGGAGTTTCAGAAGACTAAAGAGGGCGTGCTGGCGGAATGCGAGCGTGAGTGTGACCTGTACTCCCCCACCAGCGATGGAGACGAGTACGGCAACGCATGCGGGGCCAAGAACCTTCCGTCACAAGGCGACGATGAGATGCTGATTACCAAATCAGACTCTGGTGGCTACCAGTCAGAGTCCTCGGGGTACAGCATGGGCGAGAAAGGGCCCGAGTTTGAGGATTCGGACAGCGCTGTGACGTCCATGCTGAAGAGAGCACTCGGTGCTAATTACTACACCCTTCGGATGCGACTCGGACTTCCCGAACCGGGCTCTCAGCCCACACCTGCTACAGGACGCACCGTCACCTACTGTGTCCTCGTCTTCTTCGTCCTCACATTTCTGCTGTGGGCCGTTGTCATATACGGCCTCGACCGAGCCTCACCAGGCGCTCGCTGGGTTCTCGTCCCGTTCGTCATCACCATCATCGTCTTCATGACCTTTTTAATTGTTGTTATTCTACGGCAGCCTGAGAGTCCCAAAAGGTTACCGTACATGGCTCCTTGCGTCCCCTTTGTGCCCACAGCCGCCATCCTGGTGAACATCTACCTGATGCTTAAGCTGTCCAGCATTACCTGGGTCCGCTTTGTTGTGTGGTGCTCTATAGGTACAGCAACTTAACCAAATATTTAACCGTTTTCAGTTATATATGTCTGTTCCAGATTTCAGAACCGTCATTTATCAGGATCTTGTACAGTGTGACGAGGAATTGTCTTAAAACTCAACTGAAACTGTGAGCGATTCTATCACAGTTGAGTTCGGAGTACACAGGATCTTCGTTATTTTTCTCAGCAAAAGGAAACGAGATTAAATTCTTTCTCTACACAAACACTGCAGGGTCTCATCGTGTACTCAGGATTCATGTAATAACAAGATACGCACTTGTGTGAGTGTAAATATGAGATTAAAGGAGAGCATGACCGAGAAGAAAATAATTTCACAAACTTCAAACACGATGAACTGTCTCTGATAGAGAAGTGTTTCTGTAAAATTATTCTTTTTTACATGAAGGGTCATATTGATATGAACAAGAACATAATATCTGGAATATTAATAATATTATCGTGTTCACTGTGAGTTCAAATCAGTTAATATCTTGTTATCATGTTATTTTTAATTGAGATTTCCTGAGATCTGAGATCTGGAGTTTTTAATTTCTCACTGTTTTTGTAGGTCTGATGATTTATTTTGGTTACGGGATGTGGAACAGTTCTCTGGAGCTGAGCACACGGGAGGAGGAGGCCCAGGCCAGTTCATATCAGAGGTACGATGCTGGAGTGGATGAGAGCTTCACGGTGGATGATGACCTTCACGTGAAGGAGGACGGAGAAGGAGGACGGTATCAAGGCTGGGCGGCCGAGGAGAAGGGCTACCACCAGGACCAGCACCAGGACCAATACCAGGACCAGCACCAGGACCAATACCAGAACCAGTACCAGAACTACCAGTAGCAGTGCAATGAACACAGGGCGTCCTCCAGAGGAAACTCCAGAGGCAGGAGCAGTAGCGGCTTTGAGGAGCCGGTTAATGAGGATTCGTCACCGATGTGTGTGAAAGTGTTGAGTTTCTTCTGCTTTACTGCTTTATTCTGATAAACTGTTCTGTGCTGTTTTGTTTTTATTTGCTTGAACTTGGTGTATGTTTATTCTTATAATCTTCAGAATTATTGGCACCCTTCATGAAATGAGCAAAAATTTATAAATGAAACGATTGACTTGTGGATATGTTGTGTATTTTTATTTTAACACAATACATTTCTAAACATAAAATTGTTCTTAAGTGGTGTGTTAAACCAGACCCTGACACTAACCCTGACCCTGACCCTAACCCTGACCCAGACCCTGACACTAACCCTGACCCTAACCCTGACCCTAACCCTGACCCTGACCCAGACCCTGACACTAACCCTGACCCAGACCCTGACACTAACCCTGACCCTAACACTAACCCTGACCCTAACCCTAACCCTGACCCAGACCCTGACACTAACCCTGACCCTGACTCTAACCCGCATCATACATGTCATTCTCTGGGAAGGAAAATCACAGAAACAGAATTATGGGATTTAAAAGATTCAGAACTTTGACTAAAGTAAAGAATAATTTATTATAATATACTATTTTTACAGGAAATAATATAATATTGAAATCCCTATACAGACATTCAGTCCGATACATGCACACTCTTTAAAGAAAAAGGTCATTCTAGAACATTTAAAGGTTCTTTGGTTTGTGTCACTAGTGCCTCTTTGTGTGTATGTGTGTATGTGTGTGTGTGTGTGTGTGTTCTCACTTTATGTTCCACAGTGATAAAATCAGAGTCCACCTGGAACAAAACACACACACACACGCTTTAGTTCTTCCATTTTATACACTCTTAGAAAATGTAGAACCTTTAATGGTACTCCGATTGTTCCTCTGGGAAAACCTATAAAGGTTCTATGTAGAAACCTACAACAAAGTGCTTTCTTATCAGAAAGGGGTCCAAGAAGAATTGATCCCCTTTATGAAGGTAGGAACCCTTAAGTTTCCAAAGAATCTTTCATCAAACCTGTTCCATAGAGACAAAATCAGGGTCCACATGGAACAAACACACACACACACACACACACACACTTTAGTTTTCCCTTATTTTATTTTACAAAATGTAGAACATTTAAGGATTCCTTGGTTGTCTTTGTGGGAAGATCATTAAAGGTACTAAGTAGAACTCTAATACAAATCATCAGAAAGGTTTCCAAGAAAAAAAGGTTGAATTATCTAGAGAACTCTTGAAGAACCCTCAGTTCTAAGTGTGTAGAAGGAATGTACTGTAGATGGTGTATAGTGAAAAGACACTACGACTGTTCTGCCGAGTTTGTGTTTTATTTTAAAATCTCAGTGTATAGAAATATTATTATTATTATTATTATTATTATTATTATTATTATTTCCTGAACACATTAAAATTCCTTTTCAAAATATCCTGCAATGTTGATCTCGAGTTATTTCTTTGAATACTTGGCTTGTATGTTGTTGTTTTCCTCAGTGTTTCTGCTATATGTTTTTATTTCATGAATATATTTAAGCATAAAATTTACGGACTCGAGACACAGAGTATGAGTAACACCGCTTACACCCAATCCCATCCAGAGTGATATATCTCAAATAAAAAGATGAGAAAAGATGAAAGGATTTATATAAGAGTCTGTTTATAGAACGTCTACCTGTGAATACGTCATGTTTCACACCTCTATTCTTCTTTTAAAACTGCTTTCTGAATAGTGTTACGTATTCAATGCCCTGCGAGAGCAACAAAGCAAAAGAAAGGGTTCGTTAAACATGACAGAAATATCGTTAATGAACCACACGAGAGAAGGACGTACGAAAAACGGCTGTCACTATTGAAGGTGTCCTCGCTTTGAGTCTGCAGATTTCCTGAGGGATCCTGAGCAGGAAAGCGTGAAGAGCTTTACAGGAAAAAACATGGAGAAGACACCTGGCCTTACTGCACCTCTGGCTTCCTGCCTGTCTGCCGTCTGTGTGTCAGATGGACTGATTTTATTTCTTTAAAAAAAAAATCGCATGCTTTCTAACCAGAGCAGATGATTGAGCACAGACTGAGGTGAATTAGGAATAAAAGAAAACTTTCAGCACTCCTGAAAACCACTTAAAAGAAAAAGAACAAACAGAACAGATTACAGGGAGATTTTTTTTATCTTGGCCTCGATTTCTAGGTCCATGTTGAGACAAAACATCTCATCCAGACTGGAATAAAAATTGTTTTGAGTAGAAGTTGTGCTTTGCTCGTATCTCAGAATGGAAAATCCCCCATGCTTCAGAGTGTGTGTGTGTGTGTGTGTGTGTGTGAGAGAGAGAGAGAGAGAGAGAGAGAGAGAGAGAGAGAATGAGAAATGAGAGCAATAAACCATTCCTCTCTGTTTGAAGTCCGTTCCAGTTCAGGTCTCCGCTCTCAGACGTGAGCGCTCTTGGCGTGATTGTTTGTGGCCTGGACCGAGTCGGTGATTCCGCTCTGTTTGGAGTAGTAGAAGCGCTTTTCAGGGCGTTGAGCCGGAGAATTGTTGCCTCCCGAGCAGCAGGTCAGAACCGAACCCCCGAGGAAACAGAGGGTAGAACCCAACCATCCAGCGTACAGAGAGAACCCAAACGACAGCAGGCCGTCTTCATGGTGTGCTCCGATCGGGAACCACACCGTCGACACCAAACCACAGACCGCTGCGGAGAGACAGAAAACTTTAATACAACCTCATTTATATTTTCAGACATTTTTATTCTGACACTGTAAACAAACATTATAAAAAATACTAAAATATAGCCAGAAGCTGCAACCTGCGGGGACCAAGCACCCTTCACAAGCCGCACTGACAGAGGCCAGTTATTACCAAGTTACAGAGAACCATAAAGAGACCACAGATGTACAGATGTTCAGGGTTTGTGATGGTAATGCTAACTCTGTAAAATGCCTACTGACAGTTGTCTTTAAAATAAATAAATACATCACAATACACTTTCAGATTAGCATGACAATGCATTACAGCTAAATTTTAGCACTTTCTGAGAAACAATTATGTAAACTTAACTCCACCCCCTAAGGATGACCAAGCCCCAACCTCAGAATCTTGCACACATGCTCAGAATCTTGAACATATATTTCAGCATCTATAATCCATGCAACCAATCACGATTTACAAATCTTTAAGTATATAAGTCTCCGCCCCACCAGAATTGAATGGCATATGGTGACCATACTGTTCGTTTGAAGAAGAAGAAGAAGAAGAAGAAGAAGAAGGAGAAAACCCAAACAAAAGCAATATGGTGAGCTATTTCTCTAAACAAATAGAAAGTTCCACTTGTGCTTGGCCCCTAACTGGGGCTTTAACATGTACAGGCTTGAACGTACTTAATGTCATACGTCAAAGTTTTCTGTGATTTTTACGCTGTTTGTATCTTCAGGTACCGAGATGTACCAGTACAGTCCTTTTTTCTGACAGACCAAATGAAGATAAATATAAAGAGACATGATATCTGTTTTAAAACAATAAAACCCCGTAACATTCTACATCTAACCCTGAAACCCTGACTCATAAGATAAAGTTTAAAGACACTCCAGAACTGAAGGGCAAAAGTGAGACACGTGTCAGACGTCACGCTGTACCAGCTGACCCTGACAGACCCTTCCTACAGGATGGAGGAAATCTCTGTGTGTGACGGAGAACCACCGATCCATCTGCAGCTGTGTTACAGTGGTTTATGTTCCACATTGAGAGACAACTGCGGAGAGGAAATGGGATTGGTACACAGATGGGAACTGACACACATCCTGAGTTTAGTTTGAATTGAATAAAAACTGCAATGTAGTCCTGAGTCCTGTACAGAAAATAATCTCCACCGAGACAGTATAGTTCCGCTCTGAGAGAACGGTACTGTAACTTAGTACCTGTGCTGAATTTGGTTCTCCTTTTTGCAGCGTATCAAGAAACCGAACAATGATCACAGAATCGTCTTGATTATAATAACATCTCTTACTAGTGAGATCTTTCTAACAGACAAACTTGATCTCTCTTTCCTAATCGATTTTTCCGCAGGGTTTGAGAGAAACGTCACATCAGTTGTAACCCACGATGTGTGTAAAACTGTCCACTTTAAGGACAGGATCCCACATTCACTATATATGCTCACTACATGAGATTTAACATGTTCATACACCTTCAGTAAGTGTTTAATTCCCGTCAGGGTCACGATGGATCGGGAGTCTATCCTGGGAAAACTGGGATTCACATCTAGGAGCAATTTGGCATAGCCAGTCCACCTACTGGCATGAGCTGGTATGAGCTCTGGAGGTGGGAGGAAACCAGAGAACCCAGAGGAACCCCACATGGACACAGAAAGAACATATGAAACTCTATACAGACAGAAACCTGAGCTCAGGACGGAGCTGTGAGGAAGGTATAAACATAAACCGTCACTCACACATGATCAGAGTGAGGATTCCCCCTAACAGAGCGCGTTTCTGTTTGGTTCCGTCGCTCTCGTCACCCAGTCTGACGCAGGGCGTGGCCAAGAGCGCCAGCAGCACCGACGGGAGGCCGAGGAGTGACGCAGACACCATGAGCGCCCGAGACGTCTGGATGTATGCTACAGAGAAAAGATCAAACACACATCACAGAGAAGATCAATCACATGACATCATCAAATCAGAGTCCTGAAGTTCAACCTCTGATTTACATCAACATCATGACCATGTGATTTATTCTGTGACTGGAAGGAAATAATTCTCATGTCATACGTAAAGTATTTTAATATTTTCTAGTTACATTGTAAATAAATAAATATATATATATTTATCATAAACATTTTAATTTGATATTATTTCTAAAATATATATTCACCAAATCATCTCATATTTCTGTATTAATATAAAGGAACTGTCAGTAGCATGTTTACCGTAGAACCCTGTAGAACCCCGTAGAACCCTGTAGAACCCTCCTCACCTGGACCTCAAGTTCTATCATTGATGAATAAATTTATGAAGAAATAGCAGATTTCACTAAAGTGTACACTTTAAAAAAAAAGCAGAATAAACTTTACCTTTCTTTATTTTCTATATCTTTCACCTGGAAATGTGGATATAAACTACATGCTCAATCCTGGGTACTAACGGTACAAAAGGTACTAAAGGTGTCCCCTCTTGAGGAGGAAAGGAGTGGTAGAAAGGGTGAGAGAGTGTGAAAGGTGTGAGTCTCACCAGGTAAAGTGAGGATCTGGTTGAGAGCCGCACAGTGATACGCCGCTGTAGAAATCATACACTCGGCCCATAAACCTTTGGACTCCAGCTCGTCCATCTTCACGCAGGTGTGCAGGCCGAAGCTGCAGGTGATCACCCAGTCGTTAGTGGAGGTGGCAATGATGAGACAGATCCATCCCGAGCAGCTCAGAAAGAAACCGCACAGCAAGCGACAGCTCTGAGACATGATGCTGAATATCTCACACACACACACACACACACTTCGAAAAATAAAACTCCTGAAAGTCTGAGATGTTCTTCAGATCTTCAGCACAGAATCTATAGCTTTAGTGGTGACGCAGTAGATCTTCTTCTTCTTCTCTATTTATTCAAGTGTCATGGTTCTTCAGGTCAGAACACACACAGAACACACTTTCAGCACCAAGTCCAGAAAAATTATACAAAATATTATAATGATGTACAGAGTCAGCCCTTTTATAGTCAGCCCTCACCCACCGATAGCCCCGCCCCATTTCAAGCTTTCAGCCAATCACAGAAATGCCCATAAAGGAACAAAACAGCATCCAAAAATTCCTTACCACATGGAAAAGAAACGAAATATCATGACTTTAAAACGTGAATATGAGACTAAATACACACGTGCACATTTTTACACAACAATCACAAAATATAAGAGACTTTACCTCACTCATAAACATCTTTAAATGTCTTTTAAAGGCTTTTGTAAACACTTTTATGAATTGAACATAATTGTTTTTCTTTCCTTTCTTCTTTCCCTTTTTTGCTACTTTGTGTTCTGTTTGTAAATGGATTTTAGTCACATTTAAGTCAATCAATCAATCAACAAACATAATATTTTCCATTTTACAAAATGTTTATTAGAACCATCAAAAATTGACTACAACTTTCCTTATTTTATTTTTCAGATGTTTCACTATTACCCTGTAATATATTTAATTAGAGTAATTTTTGTTTGGCAAATGGAAATGTGATCAATTGTGATGAGTGTAAATATTTAATAAAACTATAAAATAAGTGCTATATTTATGTAACGTCTGTAACCTGTTATATGCGAATAAACCATTTATTGAAAAAAAATCTATCTTTAAGTCTATAGTTTTCATTTTTTGTATTTTTGATATTTCTTAAAATCATTCTAATCATGAGTCAGAGTAATTCTCCCAAAGTTATTCTCTCTGTTTTATTTAAAATATATTTAAGCTTTTTTTTTTATTATTTTTTTTTTTAAAAAAAAAAGATTATTCTGGGCGCCATCTAGTGGGCGTGTGATGTGGTGCAGCAACAAAGGCAGGAAGGGAACACAGATGAGAACTAGAAATAAAAACACTCCAGAGAAGGTAATGGAGCAAATTTAAAATATAATATAATATAAAAAACCTGAAAGTTGATTCATTTAGAACAAAGTTTTGTGCATTTGCAAGGAGACAAACACACGAAAACAGTAAAATAACTGCACGGGTTCAGTAACAAAATGTAGTTTGTTTAATTAAATAATCAAAAATGGCACAAGAAAGGTCATGTAACTGTGACAGACAACACTTGGATGACACGAGATTATAGTACAATGTCTACAGCAGTTTTATAAGGTCTCCATGTCAGGAAAAGGCACCACCTTCTCTGTACCTTAATTAGGCGTGACTGCGTGTTTAAGTACCTGTGTACTGCGACATGTTTGGGTTCAACGCTTCCACCGGCGTGAAGATGCTCTGATAAAATTTCATTTCATTTCATTTAGCCTACATAATCTTATCAGCATGTCAAACATCGTTTTTTTTATTTTTTAAAAATGCTTAAAAATCTCAAATCGCTTGCATTTGTATTTCCTAGAGCCTTAGAAGACAAATATATTAAATATTACAAATCCTTCACAAAACATTTTGTATAGATTTATACACACAGAGCACTGCATCGTTATACATGTACACATATACAGTACAATAAGAAAATATCTACAACAGGAAGGGGAGGGACATGCGCACAATAATAGCACTTCCATTCTTTTCTAATTCCTTCACAGACACAGGAAGCGTCACCTTTTAGTGAAAAATAGAAACTCGACAAACCCTGATTATGATTTCGATCCAATCGGCTACAAAAAAGAAGCAGACACAAACATTTCCCTCATACTAGGACTGAATATAGATCTCATATTATGTTCACGGAAATTAAGGGGACCATTATATTGCTATCATGCTTTCAGACAGAGGCTAAAGGTTACGGAAGGCTACTGTAATGTTAGTCTAAATCAGTTCAAGCAAAAATACACACATTACCTCGACACGTTGACTTCACCGCGTGAATCTCTTTAAAGATTAAAGTGCACAGAATGGCTCTATTCTATTGGCAAGTGCTCTGAACGTCCATGAGTCTCAAACCTGTCTGTCTGTCTCTCACTCTCCCTCTCTCTGTCTGGTTTTGTCTCTTTACCTCCCTCCTTCTTTCAGAGAGTTGATTCGGGCGCAGATTTTGAGCGCTGGTCCCAGTTTGACATTCATGGCGCTCATCAGGTGGTCTTCAGTGAGCAGCAGCAGGGCCTGTCCATCAATCTCCTGCGCTCGAAACGATTCAGCGATGTCCTGACACCCTGGGAAGGTCATGCAGAGGTCGACATTTAGGAAAATCGAAAATATCAAAGCAAACACCGAACACCAGAGAGAGAGAGAGAGATGAATAAACTCCAACACACCGATCTCAACTTGGCACTAAAGAATTCTTTGACCGTGTGAGACTTTACCCTGCGATAGCGACACCCAGCTGTAAATCATTCACTGTAAAGTCGGGTTGAGAGAACCCCAGATTGATGAGATCGGCTCCCTGGACTGATCAGGTGTAAAAGTGTGAAAAAGCTGCTCAGATGTTTGAGTGCATGCTTTGAATGATCGATGACCTCACCTGGTAGATTGGAAATGAAGCTCCACACTTGGTCTACAGTCCACTGCGCAGGTTTGGAGTGTGAAGTAAGGTCTGTGGGTGAAACCACATCCAGAGGTGAAGTCGGAGCGCTTTTGGTCTCGCTGGTCCTGGTTTCTCTCTCTCGCACGTTCTGCTCCGTGTGCCTGCGCAGCCTCGTCTTCATCGGAGCGGCCGTCTCGTCTTCTCCCTCCTGCGGGGGGCGCTGGAGAATCCTCCACTGCTCCGTGGTGCCATGTTTCACCTGCAACGTACAGAACAAGACCATGAGGTGTGTTCTTTTATCCTCATTTCAGTTTGATAAATCTGTATTTGTGTGTGTGTGTGTGTGTGTGTGTCTGTGTTAACATCATCCTCTAAAATAACATTAAATAATTAATTCACAGTGAAGACAAAACAGCTTTGAATCTCACAGATAGACGACTTTAAAGTACGACTTTAAAGATATGATTTTAAAGCAGAATGGAGGTATTCACATTTCTTTGCGTCGATTTGTGCCATGAAAATGACTGTATATGAATAAAACAGAAAAGAATAACAATAACAAAGCCCATTATACAAAAACCACACACATGTTTATGTTCTGCTTTATTCTACACTTTTATTTAATTAATACTGCAGCAGTTGCAGTTCCACAGTCCTGACAGTGGGGGTGCTGCAGAGGCAGTGACTCGGACAAAGTGAGGCACCAGACTAACAATGAGAACAGACCTGTTGGAAACTTTCCTCCTCGATCTCGTCCTCTGCTCCATTAAATTCGGATCGATGTCCTCCTTCACTCACGCAGCGTCTCAGGGCTCGGAAACGTTTAGTGTAGCTGAATCTACAGTCAGGAGGAAAAAAACCAGCCTGTTGGTGAAGTTTCATTTAATCTCACTGATCAAACTCAGCTGTTCTGCCCCTGACCACATCCTGTCCCCACTGACACGCATATATTACAGATAATGAATCTTTATTTCAATTGTGTTCATAGTTGATGGGATAAACGACTTAAAAGCATGATTATAATTCGTTTCCTGGGAATCCAAGTCTGCTTACAGCGAGTTTATATTTTCTGTTTGCTAGTATGTCATTCACCGTGCTTCATTAAAACTGTTCTTGAAGAAGAGTTCTACACAGGAAACCACAATGACACGTTTCACCACCGCGGCCAGTTGTGTGAAAACAGTGCATTATTTCTGCATGAGGAACTTCATCTGAACAAATGAGAACATGGTTCAGTGTAGTGTAAAGAAATAAGATAAAAGTTTGATGTATTAATGATTCACAACATAAATAAAGGTTCATCCTGAGTTCAGGTTACTGTCTCAGGTTACTGTCTGGGTTCTCCGGTTTCCTCTCACATCCCTAAAACATACTGGTAGTGTGGATGACGCGCAGTGTTCACGGGACAGACTCCAGAACCGGCGCCACCCTGACCAGGACATGCTTACTGAAGATTAATGAATACAGGTTTCGTACCTCTTGGCGCAGGATTTGGAGCAGAAGCGTTTGGAGCGGTTGAAGGTTTGTGCTGTTCCTTTCCTCTTACAGAAGTGACACTGCAGCACGAGTCTGTGTCCAACACCGACACCGTCTATACAGAGACACGAAGAACAAAAGACAACTCTGTACAGAGTACACACACACATACAGTAATCCACATCGCTTATTCTGGGGACACGGGAGACATCCAAAACTCTTTATCCCTTTATTAATTCCTTTATTTTTAACCTCTTATTATTATTTGTATTGTACTGACACTAACACCTTTTGTGATATTTGTAATATGATGATTATTGCCTTTTATTTATTTCACCCTATAGGCATAATTGTTAAAGCGTGTGCTAAGCAATCAGTATTGGGATTTTCTGTACAGGATCAGAGCTGGGGCTCACTGTTTGTGATGGAAATCTCGTCGTCGGAGTCGGTCGAGTTGTCGGGGGATTCTGAGGTGGCGTTAAAGATGTCCGGTCCATTCGCCCCGTTCAATCCCGAACCACAGTTTGGACCCACCATCAGAGACGACCTGTTCACCTGCACGATAGAAAACACACACGAATGTGGAGAAGGTTAACAACATGTCACGATTATCACAGTCATCATACAAGCCACAGCAAATAATAATCGAATCGTCTGCTGAATTCTGTTGATTTTATGCCGCTGTAGTGATATACACACGTCAGTAATGTATTAATAAACTTTTATCAAGATTAACCCTTTCATGCACAGCGTCCACATGCCCTGAGCGTCAATTTAAAGCTGTTTTAAGGAAAATATTTCAATCAAATGTATAAACACACAAATCAGATTATTTAACAGTATTTTCAGTGCATGTCTGCGCTATACCATTATAGACGTTTTACACAAAATCCCAAATTAGGTGAAAATATATATTTTTGTTTTAAGCTCCATGAACATCTTAGCTTATTTAAAACATTTTTGATGTTCTATGCAGAACCCTACAACAGTTCTTTTCCTATCAGATATGGTTCTATCTATCTAAGCACACACAACCCCTTTAAAAGTGAAAAATGATTAGCTGTCTACAGAATCATTTTACAGTTCAGAAGCTAACCGTAGTCATGTGAACTTCAGAATGTTCCAGCATGGTATGTAGTCCTGTAATGTGTGTGTGTAAAGTACCGGGAATGGTTCCAGTCCTTCCTGAATGATGAAGCCGTCCACCAGGTGAGTGAGGACAAGCGGTTTGGTGGGTTCTGTCGGTCCCGTGTGGCTGGAGGACGGCTGCTGAGCGGGTGCTCTCTCTGAAACAGCCGGGAACTTGGCGGGAGAGTTGCGGCCGGCGGGGGAAACGACTGAGGGTCGTATCATGGAGGACAGGACTGGGGACAGATCCAAGGACAGGCTGGAGATGGCTGGAGTAATGAGAGAACAGGAAAATCTTTACACGAGGAAACATGGTTAAATGTTGACATATATTTATATATAAAGTAGATTAAACTACAAGAACTAAAAATGCTTCTCTTTGGAAGTTCTACAGAGACTCTGACCTGGACGGAGACTAAATTCTGAGACATCCTGAATACCTGAGTGACTGTCTGCACGAGTGGACGTTTCCTCGCAGACGTCTTCTCGTCCAGCAGTCGATGCTACAGAGACAGACGGCGTCTTCTGAGACCTCGGCACTTCTGTACACACCGCCGGCCGTTTACACACCTGACACACACCAGAAACCTCTGTATATAACCTCATACAAACACACACACATATAGGCTACAAATACATATAAATATACGTATAGCAAACACTGCAGTCACATGGTGCATTGTTGTGTGAAAGTTTGCATCCCCTATGGTTTCTGAAAGGAAAAGGCAAAAAGGAACTCTGCTTTCCAATTCATCTAAAATATCTAAAAATAAAAAAAAGGAAAAGAGAAAAAGAAGGTGCAAACATGGGTGTAACCTGCAAATAACAACAAATTATAATGCAAATTGAAAACATTATTGACATTTTTATATTAATTGATATCACTAAGAATGACAGAAAAGCTCAGGATATAATTGTAAAGAGGCAATGTGATATTATGCAAATATAACACTTGAGATTTGTTAAAAAAAAAAAAAAAAAAAGGTTTTAAATGTAATTAAAGTCATTTCTATTAGGATTGTCTAATTTATTTTTTATTTTAATCTCTTTGTGAAACTGAACACACTAAATGTCATGATAAATTTTATCCTAGAGAATGCTAACATCTGCACTCATCTGTAAAGAAAGAAAGAAAGAAACAAATAAATAATCAGAGAAACTCACTGTAGTCTTGTCCACGGTTCCTGAAGGCTGTGGTTCCGCGCTGGTGCTCTGGGATGTTTGGTTTCCTTCCACACTTTTTGTTTGTGATGATGGAAGTTTGAGATCCTGCGGAATTTCCTCGGTGCTGTTTCCCGGCTTCATCTTCGGCTTTAGACTTTTCAGCTCCTTGGTCGTGTCTGTGGTGTGTGTGATGGAGGTGAGAGGGGACTGTGGAGGCGCGGGGGAGGAGGTGGAGCTGGTGGAGACGACTGGGAGGACCGGAGATGGAGGAGAAGCTCTTTGTGGAGACGTCCAGGTCTGTCTGGAGGGTGACAGCTGCACCAGCTGGGGGCAGGTGTTGGAGTTCTGTGGTGATGGGATTGGACACTCTGGTTTAGCCGACGCAGGGGAGAGCTGAGGCTTCGGCTGGACGAGATCGTGAGACGGGGACACGGTGGAGGACTTCGGCTGGCCGTTGGTGCACTGGGTGGAGGCGGATGCAGAGGCGGAGGACAGGGCAATCCTCAGGAGCTGTTTAGTGGCCAGTAAGGAGCCTCCGGAGGAGGTGGGGGTCAACGGTAGGGTCAAGGTGGGCGGAGTCAGGTGGGATCGGCTGAGATTGGGCACGGTGATGGGCACAGCAGAAGTCTGGCTCAAGCCACTCGGTGACGCCTGGGTGGACGGACAGCGCTTCAGCTCGGGAAGAGGTTTCTTTGGTACGACCGGAGAGGAATTGGGGTGTGGATGCCTCGAAGGGAACGGATGCTGCGGAATGCTGATCTGACTGTGAGGTCTCTTCAGGCTGCTGCTGCTTAACTTCTGCTTGGCCAGCGCATGAGACTGAGCTGGAGCATAAAGAGCTGAAAACACACAGGTGACCAATTCAGAATTAAAGTCGAAAACAACCACACGAGACACTGACAGAGCCGTGGTTCTTGACGCCAAGGTTCAGCAGAGCACCTGTCATTACATTATTATACACCAACTTTACCTCACTTACACCACAACGATTTTTACCAAAAATAAAAAAACAGCCCCCGTGACCCTGAAAAGGAGTAAGCGGTAGAAGATGGATGGTGGATGGATGGAAAAAACAGCTTTTTATAAGTTTTATATGTTATAAGTGATAGGTATTTGAACTATAGTTATCCCCCTACATTTCTGCATAATTAAAATCAATCTAATAATTTAATTGTAGCAGTAATATCAGTCGAAGCTTTCCCCTCATTGTTGCTCAGACAATAAGCACAGGATAAACAAATAAACATAGTTCATTTTCAACTTTATGATGTTTTTCATGTTTTTCATGCCTGAGACTTTAACATGGTCTGGATTTAAACGCTAAATCTGCTGTTTCCAAAATATTCCATCCATCCATCTTCTATACCGCTTAGTTTATGTTTTTTTTTCTTATCGTTTGCTAAGCATCATGAAAACAGAGCAAGGATACAGACGGAGCCACATTTATTCTCGTTGTCATGGTTATATTCAGACATCAGGAAGCAGAAATCATTTTAATGACGTTACAGTGCTAGGGTGCTATCAGCTCTATAAATATAAATGTTGCTATAGATAACATTTATTTAGTATAGAGATATGCCTGATTGGTTTAATTAAATATTTAATATGTTAAAAACATGTATAAATCAGTTTAACAGTGAAACGTTCGTTCAGTAATAAAAAAGTATTAATAACGCCAGCAAATAAATACATTTTAATGGCACATATTTGCTAAAATCACTAAAATATCACTATATAACTAAATTTGTTGAAATAATAGTTCTATAACAGACACTTATATAATAAATAGCAATAAGAAATATTTAAATAATTTATAAATATATACTTAATAATAAATACAGTGACTTACATGGAGGCGGCACTGTAAGATGGCGTACAGGCGGAGCTTTGGGCGGGGCTGAGGGTGGTGGTGAGGTGTCACACTCTGTCTTTGTGGGCATGTCCTTCACAGGGCTGCACGGTGGTGGGCTGGGTCTCGGAGTCAGGGTGGGCACTCGGGCACGGGTCAGGGCCGGGGGTGGGCAGGGGGAGGCGGATTTTAGGGGCAGGTTCGGTGGGATGGTCAGTGTACCAGGTGGAGGTGGGCGGAGTGTCAAACTCTGGAGCTGAAATCAAGACACACACACACACACACACACACAAAACCTGATTCACTGTGAACAACTTACAAACAGCACAATGTTAATAACTAACGCCCTCAACCCTCAGATTATATTTATTATATTTAATTATGGTAATTAAGCAGTTAGTGTAATTGCGATGATTACTGTTTCTTAATGCACTTAAGAGACACATTCGTAACCATGTGACCTACATCACAGGTTCTGAAAGCTGGGTTTGGTGGACGTTATGTTGCTTAGCAACCAAAGGCTACTATTAACAGATTACACTGTGTGGCTGTTTATTGCGAATGTTATTAATAATGAATTTTACTACACTGCTTTTGTCACAATATGTCACTTGAGGCTGTGCGTTAGCAAAAAAAAATCAGCCAGGATAACATCACTGTAACACACACACTCGTCTCGTGGCTTACGGCTTCATAATAATACATACTGTAGATGGAATGACTGACATCTCCTAGATAACATCTACTGAGAACATTACAGTGCTTTACAGGGACAGTGAAGAGATTTACACATGACCAGTGAAGAAAATCTCACCTGTGAAGAAGGGAATCGAGGTGAAGAGGAAGAGGGAGAGGAGGAGGAAGAGGAGGAGAGGACAGGGGCATCAGGTCGCACTGTGGACGTTAGAATCAGCTACAGGGATGAAGACACGAGAGAGACAAAGACACAGAAAGAGAGAGAGAGAAGAAGAGAGAGAGAGAGGAAGAGGAAGGTAAAGAGCTGATAGTGTGGGTGTGATGGTGAGTTTCACAGTAAAGTGACGAGCTTTTGAAGTGGTGAAGAAAACCGTGTCCGCTTCAGTCCATGTGATCATGCAGCACGAGCAGAGCTTCTGCACACCGCCTAATGAGAAAACTCTTCTCTCGGCCATTAAATACACTAACAGTAAGATTTTAACTGCAAACCACATGCACAGTTTGCAGATACAAGGCAATTTATTCAGAAATGTGCAAGAACGAACGTGAGACCGGCATGTGTTGTGAACAAGTGCAGCGAGAGGGGGAGGGGCAAGGGAGCTTTCAGAAAGTTTCCCCTGAGAAACCAAAAGAACTTTCCGTCCAACATTCAGAACGGAGAATAAACATAGAGCTTTGTATCACACCGTAACAGTCAGAGGAGAAGCTGTAAGGTTACGCTTTCCCACATGGGAGAGTCGTCAGGACAGAGGAGCAGGGAGGAGAACGTACTGAGAAACCAAACTTAGTGTCAAAATCATGACCGTGAAGTAGAAGTGTGAAGACGAGAAAATGTTAACGTGAGTGTTAAAAAGTAGTGAAGTTTAAACATGCTTGAGTATTCAAGAGTAAAAATGTGATGTTTTTAACTGACAAAAAGAGCTGAGCATCAATAAGATCATCACGTACGATCATCACGTCATCAATAAGATCATCACGTAAGATCATCACGTCATCAATAAGATCATCACGTAACTCAGATAACGCTAGAATTTGTCTCGCTGCTTAGCTAACGTTTAATAACCGTTTTAGAGTGAATGCTAAGTTATATTAGCAAAGAATAACAAAAATAACTAGCTAGCTTAATTACTTAATAAGCTATTTTATAAAACTAGCTAATTTACCAAACCTAAAGATAACTTAACATACTTTTTGAGATTTGATGGCAAATTTTAAAACTTATACAAATCTGTAACAGAAACAAAACACATCTTACTAAGAAAAAAGTAGGAGCTAATCTCACAGCGTTTGGGATGAAGTCAAAATGAAGAATAAGGAGTAAAAAGGAGCAAGGTTTTTCCGATGCCAATGAGGTACAAATCAGTAGAAGTACGATGAAGAAGAAGTATAAATAGTACTTACAGCTACAGTAATGAAGGGTAGTTACTATAGTTACAGTATTTTCCATTTTCCAGTCCTGAAGTTTACGCTTTGCAGTTTCTCACTAACATGACGATCTGTGTTTTTATTATTATTGATTTGGAATACAGGGTGTTCCACAAGTCTCCGTACTCAGGGGAAATTAACAGTTTATCAAAATGCCTTCCAAAAATTTTTCATACTTAGTTTATATTTATATATATTTATATTTATATATATATATATATATATATATATATATATATATATATATATATATATATATATTCAGATAGCCTTTAAGAACACCTTTGAGAAAAGAAGGAGGTATTGAAATCGTTCTCGTGGTTGGATCAGGAAGCGGTCTCAAGGCTGCGA
Source organism: Ictalurus furcatus (assembly GCF_023375685.1). Classification (NCBI taxonomy): domain Eukaryota; kingdom Metazoa; phylum Chordata; class Actinopteri; order Siluriformes; family Ictaluridae; genus Ictalurus; species Ictalurus furcatus. The sequence goes on along the minus strand of NC_071277.1, from coordinate 9,766,974 downwards.
TGGATTTTAACAGGACACACGAAGAGCACCTCACACACCTCGCGTTTACTGAGAAGAAGTAGACGTCCACCAACATCCACTTACGAAGACACAACCCACGTGGTGCTGGAAGACACAGTCCCCTAGGTTCTCTATACAGTACATGGAGACTTCTGGGACCCCCTGTAGTTTTTGCAGGTCTACATGAAAATGTACGAGGTAAAAGTTGTGTTTTTTTCGTGGACGTGTGATGAAGCAACAGCAGAAGAATTTATTTTCAGTTGTATTGAAGTAAAATAAAAAAGATCCCTAAGAAAAGTAAAGAAGAACATTTTTTAAATGTAATATGATAAAATGATTTGAAGTTGTGAGTGTTGTTGTTTCAGATGGACAGAAGACAGGATATTACTCAGAGAAGAGGAGGAACAGACACAGGTGCTTTTACCATCTGAGCCCTCAGGAGCATTTGGGTCTGGCTGGTAGGACTCTTTCCTACGAGCAGGGCCTGGGGTGAGATCTTGTGGTTGGCGCTGGTGGGGTTGGAGCTCTGGCTAGCTCGGACGAGGGCGGCTGTCCCGGGCATGCTGGAAACTGACACCTGAGGAACCACAAGAGAAGTATGATGTAGGTGGAAACACAGACAACGTGAATATCTGGGTGAAGGTGCAACAGAACAGCTTGCTGGAATAAAAGCAGGTGATATGTTTGTACTTATATGAGTTTACAGCGTGCTGCATAAGTATTCACCCCCTAGAACCTTCAACATATTGTACTGTTACAACATAAAAGTTGTGATTGTGTAAGTATTCACTAATTAAATTATTTCTGGTGCAGACAGTTTCCATCAGAAAGGAGATAATTATGTGAGTTGAGTCACGTGATCTCAGGATAAATACAGATGTTTCTGGAAGAACCGAGAGTTTGTTAAAGAACATATCTAAACAAACAGCATCGTGAAGATCAAGAAGAGATCAAAACTGATTGAAAATATCAAGCAGGGTTTAGTTGTAAAAAAAAATATCCTAAACTTTGAAGCTCCTGCAGAGTGACATTAAATTATTAAAAATGTAAAGAATGCGATGAGAATTCATCCACCTGCAGGAGAGAGTCCACCTGAAGAGCAGGTAAAGAGGGGATTAGTCACAGACACAACCGAGAGGACAAGGAGGAGTCTAAAGGAGCTGGAGATCCACAACTACAACCCGAACACTCAAACACAACCCGAACACTCAAGCACAACCCGAACACTCAAACACAACCCGAACACTCAAACACAACCCGAATACTCCACACAACCCGAACACTCAAAAACAACCCGAACACAACACAACCCGAACACTCCCCACAACCCGAACATTCAACATAACCCGAACGCTCAAACACAACCCGAACACTCCGCACAACCTGAACACTCAACACAACCCGAACACTCCGCCCAACCCGAACACTCAACACAACCCAAACACAACACAACCCGAACACTTCCCACAACCCGAACATTCAACACAACCCGAACACTCAACACAACCCGAACACTAAAACACAACCCGAACACTCAACACAACCCGAACACTCAACACAACCCGAACACTCAAACACAACCCGAACACTCCACACAACTGTATTCGCTTGAGAATTCTGAAAGTTTGGTGTCTTTAAAATAAAGAAATGAGAAAGGAACAAATTGCGGACTACATACTGTTTTGTGAGTCTGCTGGGACGAAACAGCGGTAGAGAAAGCAGGCGCCAGTCTATCCCCAAACAGATTGACCTGACAGGAAGACAGAAAAAAAATCACAAATCCACACAAGCAAACGTGGTCTTTGATTAAAGAGCTCTGAATAAAATGGTGACTCAAAAAAGTTCAGAAAGTCAAATAACATGCTGATCAGAATAACCTGCACCAGAAGGTGAGTAGTGTGATGGAGAAAATGTCAAGGCACACACAGCTTGAATTACAGTTCACTTCTCAGGCAGCAGAGGGCTTTAAACATTAAACAGTGCTCATTTAAGACTTCTGAAGAGTTTTTAAAAATGCAGCACATTTTATTTGATATGTTTCTGCTGCTGTACTTTCATTACTAAGAGCTTAACCACAGTGGATCTGGAGTTTATCCCTGGAACACTGGGTGTGAGGCAGGAATACACCCTATAAGGGACACCGATCCATCATACACACACACACATACACACACACTGAGAGGAAATTTAATTTAGCCAATCTGCCTACTGACTTGTTTTTGGGACGTAACCAGAGAACCTGGAAAAACCCCACACCCAAACAGAGAGAAGATGTGAAACTCCAAATAGACAGTAACTCAAGCTCAGGGTCGAACCCTGGATCTGTGAGGAGACCACGCTAGCCACAGCACCACCATGACACCTGACCTGAGACACACATTATAAAAATTCCCAAGGAAATGACTTCATCTATGTTGTTTTGGTTTTTTTAAAAAAACTGCTTCCAGGTTCTACACCTTCATCCTGTTGTTGTGGGAAAGTGATAAAAGTAAAAATGTGGGAAAGAGATAAAAGTCGGAAAGCAGTGAGTGTTGCAGGGGTTAAGTTGTAGATGGTGCGACGTTGTGAAAGGTTGTGTAAACAAAGCTCATGAAGTGGTGGAGAGCATTACTGCACCTGAGCAACTTTTCTGTCTGAAGGTGGAGGCTGGCTGTGGAAGGTGGTGACCGCCGTGAGAGCAGAGCTGCTCTTTGCCGTGCCATTGGGAGGCTGTGGAGGGCTCACAGCGGAGGTGGCAGTGCTCGTGGAGGTCGGGGTGGAGGTGGAGGTCGTCGTGGAGGTGGTTGGACTTTTCGTCTGATCTGCTTTCGTTTGGGGCTCTTTGTCCATTGCGCCGCGCTGTCAGACTACAAGAAGCTGCGAATAAAGGAGTGAAATTTCAGACGTTGAAAAAGTGTGTGTTTAATTTCATTAGTTTTTACATGCGTATTAACATCTACACACTATACGGCTGTTTGACGAGAACACATGGGTGTGGCTTTGGGTGTATACGTTTGTACATATGTAGTATATATATTTTCCTTTCTGTTAAATTTGTCTGTATGAATGCGTCCATGTGGGACAGTAATCAAATATTACAACACGTATTAATGCAGTGGACATGCAAAACTGTGAACTCCTCCCCTCCCGCAGCTGTCTCCACGCAGGACACAAAGAGAAGTTCAGATAACTTCTCAATCAAGGAAATGTTTTACATAAATGAAGTTCCAGTTAAGGGGCAGACCGCTAGACGCCAATAAGAGAGAAATGTATGTAAAACAGAACAAAAACAAACCAACACAGACAATACATGCAGCTTTTATACCATCTCGAGGGGAAAAATGATATTTTTTAAAAATTCTGTCTTTAACAAAAATAAACGTAGAACCCTTTAGATTTCTTTAGAGATTGTCCTCGATTTGGGAGAACTATTAAAGGTTCTACACCAAAATGTTGAACAAATAAGCTAAGAACTCTTAAGTAACTATTAATTATATAATAATAATAATAATAATAATAATAATAATAATAATAATAATGCACATCATTTATGACATGCTGGTTTGTGTATGTACCAGCAGAGGTTCTGTTCTGCACTCTAAAGTGTTCTCTTGTCTCTGGTTTGTTGTTCTGGAATCTTTAAAGCTTTAATGAAGAACCAGACAACAGAGAAGCCAGAAGAACCCGTTGTTTCCCCCCAAAGATGCAGAACCTCCGCGCAGAGCGACTGTGGGGAAATCTGTGGAATAAACATCTAGGTTGTTTAATAAAGATTCCATTGGAATGAATTAATTTGATTTCCGGTTGATTTCTGCTGCGGTTTAAAGCGTTATAACGGCGCACAGCTGCCTCAGTGTTGTTGCTTAGCATGCTTAGCTCTATGCTAACTCCAGGCTGCATGCTGTGATGATGTGAGACGTGTGCACGGAGACGGACAGCAGGACGCACCGAATTTCTCACGCACACAGATCAGTGTGTTACGCGCGCGCAGCTGTGTGTGTGCGTGTGTGTATGTGTGCGTGCGTGCGTGTGTGTGTGTGTGTGTATGACATGTTTACGCACGCGGTGCACCGGTCAGTCCTGCACAGGCCCTGCATATCTGACACGGAGAACGCCATTTCTGAATACATTATTTACAGAAAGAAAGAAATTAAACTCCGCTGTGATCTTCAGGTCTGCGCGAGGGTGTGTGATGATTGTAAAGTCACGTGCGCGCATCAAACTGACAGCGATCGTTATTTTTTTGTGGGTTTTGTGTACGAAATGAAAATGGGCGTGTGTGTGTGTGTGAGTGTGTGTGTGTGTCTCCGCGCTGCACTTCCTCAATTCGCGGCGCCACAGAGAAACAACACAAATCATTTACTACAAAAACCTGAAAGCGCGCATTACAATCATCATCATCACCATCATCAACATCATCATCATCATCATCACCATCACGCAGGTCAAATCGCCGCAACTTTGCGCACGGAATGCACAAAACAGAAAAGCGGAAGAGATGCATGACGCGTTATAGCGTTTTAATTCAGACTCGCTCCTCCCTCTAACCCTGGCTCCGGAGCGGCTCTAAAACACACCGCACTCTCTCATCTGCTCCGTTTAATCTGCTCATACCTGTCCGGAGTCAGCAGCGGAGATCGTCCATCTCTCTCTCTCGCTCTCTCTCTCTCTCACACACACACACACTCACACACACACACTGAGCGTTTCTCCGACAGCCTTACAATCCCGTCATGTCCCAATGCGTCAAAGGTAAAAGTGGAGAAGGGAAGAAAAGTGAGCGCGCGCTCTGTTACAGCACCACATGCAGTGTAGGAGGACCAACGCTTCACACACACACACACAAACACACACACTCACGCACGCACGCACACACACACACACACGCAAGCACACACACACACACATGCACACACACACACACACGCACACACACACGCACGCACACACACACATATTTGAATTTAATATTTGGGACAGTTTTTATAACGTCATTTCAAAATGTAAAGAAAGGATAAAATGTTTTAAGATTACTGGCCTTAAAGGATTAATGGCTTCTGTAATAAAAAAATTAATTAAAAAATTTGCAAATATAGCTAGGCTATAAATAAACAAACTAAATTATGATGATGATGATGATGATAATAATAATAATAATAATAATAATAATAATAATAACAAATGAGTTTGTCAAATAATGCTTATGTAATGTTTTAGAATTTAAATTTTTATGTCGGTATAAAACAAAATGTTTATGTAAAAATCATTTTATCTCATTGTAATAAATAAAATGAGTCATTTATAACAGGTATTTGGAAGCTCATATAATGGAACAAAATTCAATAGCAATGATCTCTCTCTCTCTCTCTCTAACAGTACCTGTTGTGTGGTGTAGTATTCTCTGCCCTTATACCCTTATACCTGTAGTGTGCCTCTATAACATGGTAATGTGACTGTAATAAAGCTTTACATTAGTGTTTACACACCTGAAGCTTAACTACCTCTTACCTTATACCTTTAACTCTTTAGAGATGAATGTGATAAAGGTCCACTTTACACACCTTTCCAGGTAAAACACACACACTGGAGACGTGTCCGCGATCAGGAAAGCGTGTATTACTGATCAGGGTACGTGTGTAGTTCCTTGTTAACAGTGGGGTGTAGGCCTGTGTGTATTTAAATTAGTAAATTGTTCTACTAGGAAAGACTCGGAAGACATGTGCGGCTGTGTCACGCGCATGCGCAGTGCGCGAGAAGCGTCAGCCGGATGAGACGTGCATTAAACAGCTACAATTTCGGGAAGGAACTGAAACCTGTCTAACGCGCGCGCTGTTCCACACACAGCATGGAGATCTGATCCGGTTCTCACTTCCGGTCCAGTGCAGAAGTTATTAAACTTGTGGGATATCATGTGAGAGTTAAGAGTTTATTCAGGGTTTGTTAAATAAATGATTGAAAATGATCTTTGAGGAACTGAAGTGAGCAGACAGAAATAATAAACCCGGCGAACCCGAGTGAACATGAGTGCTGAAAAGATCAGAAAAGATCAGAATGGGCGAAAGGAGAACTTTACACACGCTACACGTTGGCAAAAAGAGAGCCGCAAGTGGTCCCCGCTGTTGCCATGACAACACACGCAAACCGGTTGCGATGGAGAGCCGAGGTTGCGCCCAGGAACAACATCCGCCTGCGACTTTAAATAAATCACAAACTATAAAAAAGCAAAAGACAAACAATCAGACTGGAGCTTCACCTCACAGGTGAGATTTATGAGTGGAATTCTGTTTATAATATTTTATTTGTACAAAACAATATCACAATATTCTGTCTATCAGATACAGCAGATTATTATTATTGTTATTATTATTATTATTATTATTAATATTAATATTATTATTGTTCTTGTTGTTGTTATTATTGTTATTATTATTATGAATAATAGTAGCCTATTAATTCACTGAGACAATGCACACTTTTTCTCATTTTTTTCAGTAAAAAGGCCTTTACAGTTTTTGTTCCAAATCCTGAGAAAAGGAAAGAAATTCTGAAAAGTGATTTTATTTTGTTTTACTTTAATTTATTAATATTTTTTGTGCCTCCGTTTTATTTCTTGCTCTAAAGCTGCTCTAAAACTTTCCTCAAAATCTTGGATATTTAATAGTTCTAAGTTTTCTGAAAGGGTTCTACATGAATCTGTCTCTGAAAGAAAACACTCCGCTGTAGAGTAAGTTAAAGGGTTCTCCCAAGGGCACAGGGCCCTTTAGGGTACTACAGGGAACTCTGATAACATATCTACTCCGACGTGTGAGACGTGCAGTGAGTTATGTCTCCACTACACCCAGTCCTGTGGGTAAGACACACACACACACACACACACACACACACACACACACAGAGAGAGAGAGAGAGAGAGAGAGAGAGATGACTGCAGATGTGTAATGTCCACATGGTGGCGCTGATGCACTTTAGATTGATCTTTACTGGCCATCGATGGTGTGTTGGGGGGGGCAACACTGGAGCAAGTCAGACTAAATCAACAGAAACACACACAAAAAGCTTTGAAGGTAAAAAAATAAATAAATAAATAAATATTTTTTACATAAAATAACACTGATAAAACAAAAGAATGCTGTAGTTTTATTTTATTTTGCTTTTATTTTATTTCATAAACATACAGTTTTCTTTTTATTTTTCTTTCTTTCTTTTAGTTTTATTATATTTCTATTCACTTTCCTTTATTATTATTATTATTATTATTATTATTATTATTATTATTGTTATTGTTATTATGTGCTCTTTCTGATTATTTTTAAAGCATGTTATTCAATAATCAGACTGAAATTAATATTGAATAATGATAACACACTCCAAGAGCTTTAAGAATCTTCTAGTAGGTTTTTTCCAACAGATGTTCCAGATGTAGAGGAGCTCGAAACATCAGATTAATTTAAAAAAAAAGGAAATATTATTTATATTGTTCTATTTCAAACTCAGACAGATGAAAATGATCACTCATTACATTTAATTACTTATATTTAAGAAATTCTAAAATGTTATAGTCATATATGAGGAAGATTGAATGGATGCTTTATGGATCGTTAAAGGTTCTAGATGTAACTTTTTCTTCTAACAGTGTCCCTGGCTAGAGTTCACTCTAGCAGCACTCTTTTTTCCTCTTGGAGAACCCTTGAAGGTTCTGCGTATAACACTACAATAAAGAGTTTCCCTTTCTGAAATGGTTCCAAGTATAACCTCTTTAAGAACTAGAACCTGTACTAGAACTAGAACCATCAAAAGAACCCTTGTAGAAGATTTGGTGTGATTTAACAATTAAAAAAACATTCAAGGGTTTTTTGTGTCATAAAGAAGTTCTAGCTGGAACTGTCTCTGTCAGGGAAACACTCAGCTGTAGGAACGTGTAGAATCTTTAGGAGCGAAAAACAAAGAACAATCAAATGTTCTCGATTTAGATCTAGACCTACTTCTAACAGTGTCCCTGTATAGAGTTTACTGTAGTGGGGGTAGACCCTAACATCCTAATGGATCCTTGGCTTTTCCCTCTTGGAGAACCCTTACATGTTCTGTGTATAACATTAAAACAAAAAGATTTCCTTTTCCATTTATAACCTCTTCAGGATACTAGAACCAGCAATCATTCAAAGAACCCTTAATCTTTTGTGCTAACATTTTTAATAACTAAAATAAAACTCAGTTATAGTTCTCTCTGGCATGAAACGCTGCTGTAGGGTTCTACCTATCTGTAGGAGGGAAAAACCAAGAAGCCGTAAAGGTTCTAGATTTAAACTAGTAATTACTGAAGCAGCAGGTATTGATAAAGGAACTTGGAATAATACAATGGAGTACTGTTTAAAATTAAGCATCACATTGAAATGACCTATTTTACATATTTAATAATGTTTAATGATGATCTGCTCCAGTAGGGAGTCGAGATGAACAGACTACAGGACGACTAAAACCGGTGGAACCAGATGGACTCTATTATTATTACTCCTACTTCAGCTACTCGGAGCTCAGCCACGTTTCCTGATTTATTTCCTCAGCTGGAAAAAGAAATGCAAATCTCCTCCTGAATGTTAGAATAAACACAAGTAAAGAATTCAGTTCATTACATTTGCTTTCAGCTTCTTCATGTCTTTTGTGTGTTTCTTTATGTTCACAGTCAGAACAGCAGCTCTGACAGCCATGTAGAATCCTGCATTCTGATTGGTCAGGAGGTGTTGATTAGTTTTCTATAACAGCAGCTCTGACAGTAGCACAGCTGTATATCACAGCTTTATTTATAATTAATGTGCTCGCTCTAATACGTTATCGTTCCTATAGTAACGGCTCATTCTCATGGATGTGTAGTTGAACACGTACTTGAAATAAAGTGATGTTTAATTAACGTGTATGGAAGGAGTCTCCAGTGTCAGTGCTGTGTAACAGTCAGAGGCAAAGCTGTAACTTGAAGTTTTCCCACATCTTCAGGACAGAGGAGTTTACACTTCTTTAACAAGCTGCAATTTTATTTTTTTGTCTTATTAACTTTAAAAGACAGAATAAAGAGAGAGAATAAAGAGGGAATAAAGAGAGGGAATAAAGAGAGGGATGGGGAGGGAACGGGTGTTTATAGCTGCTGTAACGTAAGCGAGAACTGGAACTGACTCGTTTCACCGACATTCCACAACATTAACTGTAACTATAAACAGATAAAAAGTACAATGTGTCATTGAAAATGTTATTGTTGTCAAATTGTCAAACTTCACTTTGTTTTGGTTTATTCTTTATGTAACTTATGAGACATTATAAAGCAAAGTAATAATGGAGTTATAACTAGATGAGAGTGAACAATGTTAAGACATTGGACTTCTGATCAGAAGGTCATGAGTTCAAATCCCAGTCACTGCTGGACCCTTGAGCAAGGCCCTTAATCCTCATCTTCTCAGTTGTATAAATAAGATAAATATATAAGGCCGTAAATGTAAATGTAAATACTAACACAAACACATTCCACAGACTTACATTTGTTTTATATTGTTGTACATACTGTAGAAACTTTAATGGTTCCTCTCTGGGGACAAACTGAACAACTGAAGAGTGAATAAACATGGCATTACTGTTGTGTTTATGTGGTGGTGTTTATGTGTAAATAAACAACATGATTATGATTAATACGAGGAGGAGGAGGAGGAGGAGGAGGAGGAATATAACTGAACTCCACACAGACAGAGCTGTTATTACTGTGTTATAACAACTGCGCAATCATGACTTTCATTCATTCCATTATATCACTCTGTTCACTCACACTGTTGTGTGTTTCATCCGTTTCCTAGCAACAACATCTTCGTCTAACGCTTTGTTTAGTCCTCAGTGGGTATTTTAGAGCGGTCAACTTTCCAAAAATACAGAGAGACAGAGAGAGAGAGAGAGAGAGAGAGACAGAGAGAGAGAGACAGAGACAGGGAGACAGAGAGAAAGAGAGAGAGAGACAGACAGAGAGAGAGAGAGAAAGAGAGCGAGACAGAGACACAGAGAGAGACAGAGAGGGAGGGAGGGAGGGAGGACAGACAGACAGGGAAAGTGTGTGTGTGTGTGTGTGTGTGTGTGTGTGTGTGTGTGTGAGAAACAGAGGGAACATAGTGTGATGGTCAGTTGCATTTTTCCTGCATGTGGTTTGGACTTTTTCTCCGTTTCCATTCCCCGCTGTTCGAGTTCTGTCATTCTGCAATTCTGTAGACGAGGAAGTTCTAATCATGACAAATAAAAGCACTAAAGAACTCTGAGATACAGAGAGGGAGAACTGAAGGGTTCTAGATAAACACTTTTTAAAAGTGTACACTAACACAAACACATTCTAATGCATTTTCAACAAATACAGACTTGCACTTTTTTTGAGAAAAGGGTTCTTTAAAGGGTTCTTTGGATAGTTTAAACACTGTATTTTATTAAATGTCTGTGATGAAACAGAGTCAGCCTGTATATACAGACAAATCTGCACGAGACTGTTCTACCCGTTTAGAAGAAAAAATAACCCAAGGGTTCTTGAAGAGCTCTTTGGATATTTAACGGTTCCTCTCTAAATACTTGAAATCCTTTAGCAGAGATAACTTCAGCCTTTAAGGACTGCCCCAGAGGTACAACTAAAGAACATTTAACAGATTGAACCTTTTTAAGAGGGTTTGCTAAAAAAAAAAAAAAAACGAAAAAAAAGTAAAGCATTACACTCTTATGGGTCAAAGGGTTCTTCAGTTGGAGTTTTGGATAGTTCCGGGTTCTATCTATACAGACTTAAACTCTTAGAATCTTAGAACTTTCTCTGATGGTTCTTTTTTTAATCGTCAATTAAATGATTTTTATTGTAATAGGTTTTTTTTTTAACAGTGACTTCCCGGAAAGAACCCACGTCTCGCTCCTGATGTTCACGTTTCTCTGCTCGTGGCTGTGAAACCTGTACAGTGTCCTGTAGTACCGGTGTGGAGTTTCCTCACGCACCTCTTTAACTCACTCTGCAGAGACGGGTCCCGACTGAAGCATTTATTAGACATGCGGCATAGAAATGCAAAGCCTGATGCAAATGGCTGCTATTTGCACTATGCTAACAGTGAGATAGGACGAGGAGAAGCAGACAATAGAGAATGCAAATGGTCTGAGTTCAGCAGGCTGATACACACGGAGAGACAGACAGAGACAAAGAGAGAGAGAGAGAGAGAGAGAGAGAGAGGACAGACAAAAGACATGCAGATACACAATTCTCATGCATGAAGGAGGAAACCAGAGCTCTGTTTCCTCTCACATCATCATCTGCACAAAACCTTCTGAACAGTTTTAAAATCTTAAGAGCTTCAGTTCAGGGTGAGTCACGTGAGGCAGTCAAACCACATCAAAATAGTCAAATTATCACTGGAAAAGTAGGCCAGTCTACAGGAAGTACATTTATAAACATGTTATAAAACACCACCCAGTCTTTAGCGACTAGTTTAATTTACACTTCCTATAATGAAGTACCAGCACACTAAAGTCTGTGAGTTAATAAATATAAATATTAATTGATATATTCTTTCTAAATGCACATTGAAGTGCTGCTGAAATTAAAATCAGTGTCTGTGGAGTTTGTTTGTTTTTTATACGTGTATCTGTTATAGACACCAATATGTTAGTGTAACTACAAAAAGGGTAGTTTTTGGGATTTTTTTTGGTAGAAACTAAATTTTTTGATGACTCATTCTGTACTAGTGTTCTAGTCCAGTTAAATGCTGTCTAGACTGCATATGCCCCACCCCCGGGGGTGTGTCCTGTTCTACAGTAGCAGCTTGTAAGCAGTAAACATGGTTGATAGTGTGCATCTTCACACACACTATTCCCTTTTAAAAACTGAAAATAAATGTTTGGAGTTTACTCATTTGGAAGTGGGCAGAGTTTGGCTGATTTTTCAGAGGAGTGTTTTACCAAAATGTCCTCAGACTCTTTCCATCATTGTCTCCATCAGTCTGTAATATCGTGTTATCTCCTACTCTGATGCGTCAGATTTCTCCCTATGGCTCTCCGTCACCATCGGCAACGCTGATGCTCGACCTAGACTCAGACATGTACGCCATAACTCCAAACACACACACACACACACACACACACACACACACACACACAAAGTGTTATTATAGATTTAACCAACTAACATATCTGTGTTGACTGGTCTGACCTGATATTTGATTTACTGTGGATGGTGTGAGCAGCCATGTTGACACAAACTCCAGGAGGAGAACTTCCTGACTTTATAAATAGGAATTACAATTCGGTTGTTGTTTTCTTCGGTTATGAGCAGATACAGATACAGATAGAGATGTTGTGTTACGGGTTAGTTACCAGCCCTGATTTTTAACTGTATTATGAAAAATTAAAATGTGTGTTAATGCAGAGAGTAAAGACACACCATCTGCAAACTGCTATTTATTTAATTTATTCAATTAATTAATTTACTTATTTTACTTTTCCAGGTGTGTAAAAGATTCCTGTCGTGCCGCCGCCCCATTTCCCCACAAACTGGTGGGGAATCTGTGTGTGAGGATTTTTGGAGGTACATCCGGGGATTTTTCGCATACTTCTCTTCTCAGACTCGGAGTGTTGGTTGACATGGCGACCGGTAAAGTGGAGCGCGAGGTGCCTACGCGTTTTGAAAAAAAGAAAAAAAAAAGAATAAAATCTATTTATTTTATTTTATTTTATTTTTTTAAAGCTTCGATTTCAGATCTAAACTGAGTGAGTAAATAAATATTATTAAAATATTATGAAGCAGTGAGGAGCTGAGGAAGAAAAGCGAACGAATCCTGAGCCAAAAAAAAAGAAAAGAAAGAAAGAAAATCCAGCCTGCTGTCTAGTCTCGCGTCGGGTGGAAGCGCGCGCTGTCGTCGCCGGTGACGTTTGCAGTCGGGTTGTGGGGAGTGACGTCACCGGTCTATCACCATGAAGCTCGAGGCAGGGTAATTAGAGAGAGAGAGACAGACAGCGTCGCGCGCAGTAAACACCCTGTGACCGATGATATTTTACGCGATTAAATCCGTGTAATCAGCGATTATTTTTCACACACGGATGAAGAACAGTGGTTTAGACTGAACTCAGACCGGATCCGGGTTTAAAGCTTCATTTAAACAAAGGTAAGACACTATTAAAGGTCTCGAGCTGTCCCCCCCCCCACGTTAATTATAATCGCTGTAATGTAAACGTTATTCGACAACACGGTGTACCGGTTTTGTCCGTTCTGTGCATTTAATGTGCCATTTTTACGGTGAATGTCGAACGTCAGTGGTAGAGAATAGACACCGTTTCAAAGATATACAGGCTGTTTGTTTGTTTTTTAGTCCTTAAATGTGGTATAAAGGGGTGGAAATAGTTTTGTTGGAGAATTTACAGCTAATGGAGTCGCTAATGGAGCCATTACGCTATCTGCCCTCAGCAAGTCATGTTTTAATCGCTGCAGTGACGAGTAGAAGGGGAAAAAACGAGCCTTCATTCATAGACAAAACACTAATCGATGGCTTTATTTGTATTATCGAACCAGGAAGGGTTTTTTTCCCTCACAAATGATTGTAGTCGACGGTGTTTTCCTGATTTGTTGTGAAATGCAGAAACGGGGGGGAGTCCCGCAGCGCGCGCGCCTCACTGCTGAATGTCATTACCACAGAACAGAACAGCGCGCGCGGGGAGGGGGAGAGGGGGGAGGGAGGGAGGAAGGGGAGGGGGTTGGGATCGGATAGGAAGGGAAGAAGAAGGGGGGGGGGCATTCGCGGGAAGGGGGAGGGGGGAGGGGGCGCGAGCGAGCGAGCTGCTTTACTGACTGTGAGTGAGGGAGTGAGTAAGCTCCACTCGGCGGAGGAGGACGGGGGTGGCCTGTCTGTCACTTCCAGCTACGTTTCTCTGTGTGACTCATTCGAAAAGGTTTGTAGACACGCTCAAGGTAACAGACACGTGCAAAATGTCGAAAGAAGACATGTTGACCTTTATGGTCCTAGATTATTGACATGAAACGGCGGCGTGTTTTCCGTGTTCACCCCCGTGTTCACCCCCGAAACGCTAATGGTGCGGCCTTTCTCAAAGTCTCTAAATCAGCTCTCTAAGGCGTTAAATCGACTTCCGTTCTGCTGCTGGGGCTTTAAACTACCATTTTATATCGTTTTATACGTGCTTCTAATACAAAGATATAATCCTTTACAATTCCCAATTATTCCACACACACACACACACACACACACACACACACACATATATATATATATATATATATATATATATATATATATATATATATATATATATATATACTACCAGTCAAAAGTTTAGACACACTCATTCTTTATTTTTATTTTTTCTTCCACATTTTAGAAAAATAATAATACAGTCATTAAAACTCTGGAGTAACACAAATAGAACTGTGGGAATTATGTTGTAATAACAAATCCAAAATAATTTAGTATTTTAGCATCTTCAAAGTAGACACCCTTTTTGCCTAGAATTAAAGGATTAAAGGAGTTTCCACCTGTGCAGAACACTTTTCTTTCGGCTGCTTTTCGCTCCAAGTCATCAGTTTAAGATTTTTTTGTAAATAAAATGTTAGTTTTCTAATGAAAGAAATGAATATGTCGGCACAATTATATTTTTGTCTACAACACTGATTTCAAACATTTAATCGCACACCTTCAGATCAAAAGATTTTTAAGCTCATGGGAAACATTTGCTGTCCACATCTTTTGACCGGTAGTGTGTGTATATATATATATACATACACACACACACACACAATGCATATTTAATATTCCTTATGTTTCATTATATGCCACCTTATTTACATAATTCATTTCATTGTAGGTTAATTTATTCTTATATATGTTTCTCTGACTTTAGTATATTTCTGTAAATATTCCAGCACTGCACACTCACCGAGACAAATTCCCGGTGTGTGTAAAACACTGTACCGTGCCCTTTATACAGTACAGTACAGTACAGTTAGCCTCGGATTCATCTGCAGTGAGTCCGAGCTGATTCTGAATATTCAGAAAACAATGCAAATCATTTACAGGTCCATGTTCTACAGGAATAGAATAAAGGACCCATGATGAAAGATTTTGGTCTGGTGGACGTGAAATTTAAAGGGGGGGGGGAGACACGCTTTAAAGATTCCATCACTTTCATTTTAGCATCAGTTCACCCAAACATCGCTCTTATCTAAATGACAGGGAATGAAAATAAAGCTGCGCTGTGCCGACTTGTTGTGTTTTATTATTCCTGTTCCTGGAATCGTAACAAATCGTTAGAAAGGACAATAATAAGAGATTAAAAGATCGTTATCTTTTGGAGATCTTAAATCAGCAGTTTGAAATGTAAAGTTTTGCAGAGAATCATGTTGTGTATCTTGTTGTTTGGCTGAATATATTTTTATATCCAAATGCAGCTGTGTGATGATGATGATAATGATGATGATGATAGCAGGCTTTTGTGCATCATACTTTCCTATAACAGCCCGTCCCCCCATGTGTTTTATTCCTTTTATTCCACGGCGTCAGTCAAAGCTGATATTATAGAAAATTAATCAACACCTTCTGACCAATCAGAATTCAACGTTGCGGTGAAATATTCATGAATGTTTACGAGCAGCGAAGCCTTTCGACTCTGGAGTGAGACTAATTACACTTTATAATCCACCTCACTGTTATTACAGACATGCTGGTGGAGGGGGTAGTTGTAAAGTCTGAGGGCAAAAGGGCAATAGGTTTGCACTCCTCCCCCGAGGGTGTGGGAGGGGGTCTGTCTGGGCATGTGTCAGAGTAAAGGTCATAGGTCATGTGTTGGAGAAATTGTACAGTTACTGCATTGATGACAATCTTAATCACAGCACAGTGATACAGGTATAGAAAACATCATGGATGGTATACTGTTGTAGATAGTAAAATATTGGCACCCTGTCATTGTTACGTGCCATTTAAGAGTACCATGAGCAATAAAACGCAGGTCCTAGAAGGTATATTCTTATTGGAGTAGATGATTTATTTATTTATTTTGTACATTCTATTCTTCATTTATTTACAGTTTTCCAAGACATAGAGCAGAAGTCACCACAATGGTTCTATAACACCTGTAAGATAAAAACACCTCTGAGTAACTGTTGGTCAACCTGAAGTTACTGAAGATCAGTTGTAATCGCAATCACATTCCTGGCAAGATGGCCATGGTGCAGAACAACCGTCCTCACCCTGAGAAGGACCTGGCTCTGCTCAGAGTACCGGTGAAGAGGCTGATGCGAGAGAGGCAGATAGAAGCAACGCCCATAAAGAAGCGCGTGATGGCGGCACTTAATTTGTCATGCAAAAAGGCTTCGGAGTCATCGTCAAGGACTCCTGTCATAAAAACTGAACATGTAGAGAAGGACTCAGAGTTTCTTAACTATCAACACGTCCCAAAGGGACAGGCCGGACGAGACGGCGCTCTGGACCTGAGCCCGGCTTTGAGACACACTCTGGCCCAGTTTACTCTGAGCAGTCAGTGTTCTTTAGGAGGCCCTGCTGCCTTTTCTGGTCAGTACAGCCAGGAGAAGCTGGCTCCGTCTCTCAGCCAGGCCAGCGTGGCAGTCGGGCCCTTACTGGTGCCTCCTGACAGCTCCACAGAGCTGGTGTTGTGCACGCTGGAGGGCGAATCTATTTCCTGCTTCTCAGTGGGTGGTGAGCTGCGCCTGTGTTTGCCTCAAGTGCTCAACACGGTGCTGCGAGACTTCTCCCTGCAGCAGATCAACTCTGTGTGCGATCAGCTCTACGTCTACTGCTCGCGCTGCAACGCTTCCCAGCTGCACGTCCTCAAAGTGCTGGGCGTACTCCCGGCCGGCGCTCCGTCCTGCGGCCTCATCACGCTCACCGACGCCCAGCGGCTCTGCAACACCCTGCTCCACCCGGGAGACAACGTTCCCGCCGGCCCGCATAAAGACCACCGGCTTGCCGAAGAAGAGGAGCAAGAAGCCGAGGAAGCTGGAGGGTTCTGGGTGGAGCATCAGTGCCTGGGGAAGTGCCAGGGCCTGTTCCTTACTCGTCTCTATGCCGCTCCGGGGGCTCCGTGCATCCGATGCTCGCAGTGTCGACAGCTTTTCTGTCCCGAACGCTTCGTGATGCACTCGCACCGGCAACCGGACAAGCGGACGTGTCACTGGGGCTTCGACTCCGCCAAGTGGGCGTGTTACCTCCAACTGGGGCGACGGCACCACGGCACGGCTGACGAGGGGAAACTGGAGCAGCTCCTGGAGGCCATGAAACTGAAGTTCACTGGGAGTCGTCTGGACATGAAGACGTCACATCTGGTAAGAGTCTCGATCTGTTTATTCAGGAAATGGCTCTGTATTCAGTAACGACAGTGAAACTAATTGGGGCAAAAATATAGTAGCAAGAGTCAGGAGCGTGAGTTTAAGAAATTAAATGGATCTTTTCTATCTGTGTGTCGTTATTAACAACAGTGTTTACTGAGGAAAACATTATTCTCCATAAGTCCATGGCTTATTATTCAGTAATTACAATGAGACTAATATTAAAGGTGTAGTTATGGCTCTGTCAAACTTTAAAAAACCCATTTACATCAGAGAATAACGTA
Organism: Ictalurus furcatus; assembly: GCF_023375685.1. Taxonomy (NCBI): domain Eukaryota; kingdom Metazoa; phylum Chordata; class Actinopteri; order Siluriformes; family Ictaluridae; genus Ictalurus; species Ictalurus furcatus. Next base: position 9,749,379 of record NC_071277.1, on the reverse strand, counting down.
TAGAATTACACAAAGCCCAAAAAACAGACAGAATGTTTCCCAGATGTATTTACGTGACATGTGAGGCTCGATATAAATCCATCATGAGTAATGATGGTGTTTTAGAGCAGATGCACGATGGAGACGTGTTGGAGAACAACATGTCCCTGCGGTACGCTGTAAATATTTGAACACTGAAGTAAACAGTGAAGTGAGTGAGTGAGTGTGAGGTGAGTTGTGGGCTCGAGCAGGCGTTTCCCCTCTCCGGAGGAAGCTGCAGGACGCTGACGGTTCGGTCAGGGTCGCCTGGCTTTCCTCACTGAGTCTGCACAAACAGCAGGAACCACGGCAACAGGGCAGAGAAACAGAGTGAGGAGTGGGAGGAGAGTGGGCGAGAGAGAGAGAGAGAGAGAGAGAGGGTGGAAAAAAGAGACGGGAAAAAGAGGAAAGAGCTGGAGACACATACAAAGAGAGAGAGAGAGAGGCAGCGAGAGAGAGGAGGATGGTCACATGTGTCTCCAGCCTGCTGCTTTGCTTTCCCCCACCACGGCCCCTGCATTCAGCTTCACTTCCAGCCAATAGAAACACAGACCCCCGGCCCCGGCCTCCTTCACAGCCAATCAGCTTTCAGAGATCCCAGTCGATTCTAGACTCATTATATAACGCTTATCCGGAGACTAAACAACTGTCCGGCGATTGGAGTTCTGGGAAAAACAGCCTCGGCTCTTATAAGAAACGACCACTGAAATGAAAGTCGATAGACTCTTTCAGAGACAAAAGACATAAAACACACACACACACACACACACCACAGACATGACAGACACGTCAGACGTCTGAGAGACGAGTAAAGCGGATATTTCTTACAGCCTCAGAGTTAAATCTCAGCGTAATGAACGATAAAGACCAGACTGCTGACCTTTGGACTCAGCCTGTCGCCGCAGTGTAGAAGGACGGACCGAGCGCTTATTTTCGTCTGAGATGTTATTAATGTTGTGAGATATAAGCGACGCTATCAGCCCTGTTTGTCTGTTTCTCAGAGATAAAGCCGTCGCGACTGTAAACAGGTTCTGTCCTATTACACGCAACAAGAAAGTAAATAATTTATACGTTGTTTAAAAAATGTCACATGAGGTGAGACTAGTCATAACCGTTCACCTTTATACACCTGGATTCTGATTGGCCAGAAGCTGTGGATTAATTCACAGTAGTACATTTTGGTTTATAGTACAGGTTTATATTTTGTTTCTATAGTAACGGCTGATTCACAGGAAGCTGCACTGCAGACGCTCCACGTGAAGAGTGTCTGAGGCGAAATATTCTGTAAGCGTACGTTTATTTATCTGGTTTATGGAAGGAGTCTCCAGTGTCAGAGCTTTGTAACAGTCATCACAGGACTTCTATACAACGAAGGCCTGTTTAAATAACTAGCAAACATCCATAACCAGCTGGAGAATAAATATTGGTACCCAGCAGTATGAGTTGTAAGAATGAAGCAACACGAATACGTTCGTTAAGGCTTTCGTTAATGTTGGTGTTTTTAGACTTATTTATCATGGATGAAGTAAATATTTTTAGTTGTTAGATGTTTATTATTGGGTTCATGAGTTAATGATTTTATCGTCAGTGTAATAACGAGTAATAATGATGACGTGTCTGGAGTTTAAAGCGTTTCAACATTTTCGACGAGGTTAGATCAGATAACTGAATTAGAGACACGGATCTGTCATTAATGTTGGTGTGAGACGGGTTTTTGGGTTCCAGATCAGACCCGTGAGCAGGTCTGAGGTCGGTGATAATCCCCGGCTGTGTGTGTTTTGTGCTTGATGAATGACTGGACTGCTTGCGTCAGATGTTGTAAATTGTCTGGAGCCTTCATGTCGCTGAGGGCCACGTGATCTATCCCACACGCACACACAGACACACACACAGACCCGGACCCGGGCAGGTTCATGCAGCGTCATCTGGAGCCCTCATGCATGACTTCATGTTAAACCTGTTATGGCTGTGGGATATAAAAAGTAAATGGTCCTGTTTGTCTGTGAAAGATAATAATCTGAGTATCTGTGAGATCAGACAGTCAGATAAAACCGTCTTAAAAGCAAAACCTTAGCAGTTTTCATTCACAGGAATTTTTTGTTTTAGGATCCATCTATGTGTGTGTGTGTGTGTGTGTGGGAAAAAGAAATTAGTGGATGTTATCATTGTGTAAGACATGTCTAGACTGAGCCAGCGGGGCCTCCAGGAAGCCAGTCATCCACAGAGAAAGAGAGAGAACAAGAGATAGACAAGATAGAGACAGACAGAGGAAAAAAAAGAGAGAACGAGAGACAGACAGACAGAGAGACAAAAATAGACAGAGAGAAAAATTGAGATTGAGACAAGAGATAGGAAGACAGACAGAGGGAGAGATAAATATAGACAGGTATAGACAAAGATAGAGAGAGAGAGAGAAAGAGAGAGAGAAAGCCAGACATAGACAGTGAGCGAGAGAAAGCATGAGAGACAGTGTCTATTTCTGTGTCTGTCTGTCTCTCTCAACCTCAGAGAGATCGAGAAAAAGAGAGAGTGAGACAGAGAAAGTGAAATGGAGACAAAGTGAGAGAGACAGCAGTCTTCTTCTTCAGCAGTGCCTTCTCAGTTGTCTCAGTTGACAGGCAGAGAGTGAGGTAGTCCATAAAGAAGCATTCAGAACTGTGAGTGAGTGTTAATCCTGTCTCCATACTGATATAAGATCTCTCTCTCTCTCTCTCTCTCTCTCTCTCTGTGTGTGTGTGTGTGTGTGTGTGTGTGTGTGTTCTCCAGGAGACTGCCCGGGTGGAGGAGGGGTTAAATCTGTGTTCTGGGAAAGAGAAAGTGTGTGAGAGCGGTACAGATGGAAAGGTAAAACACTCACTCACCTGGAATCAGTTTTATCTCAGTTTATCTCAACATTTCCTGTCACACACGAAGCCACGCCAGCATCCTTTTATGTCCGTTCCTCTCCAGGTGGGGGCGTTCCCGGGGTACGTGTTCGACCCGTGTCTCCTCACCAACCTGAAGGAGGATCCCAGACACCTCGACCTCATGTGGCAAAGGTACACGAACATTATTAACACTCATTCAGTCTCTGTTCACTCTCTCACTCACTCTCTCACCCACTCACTCTCTCTCACACACTCGCTCTCTCACCCACTCTTCTCTCACTCACTCTCTCACCCACTCACTCACTCACTCTCTCACCCACCCACTCACTCTCTCACACACTCACTCTCACTCACTCTCTCACCCACCCACTCACTCTCTCACCCACCCACTCACTCTCTCATGCACTCACTCACTCTCACCCACTCACTCTCTCACACACTCACTCTCACTCACTCTCTCACCCATCCACTCACTCTCTCACCCACCCACTCACTCTCTCATGCACTCACTCACTCTCACCCACTCACTCTCTCACCCACTCACTCTCTCACACACTCACTCTCACTCACTCTCTCACCCACTCACTCTCTCTCACACACTCGCTCTCTCACCCACTCACTCTCACTCACTCTCTCACCCACCCACTCACTCTCTCACACACTCACTCTCACTCACTCTCTCACTCACTCTCTCACCCACCCACTCACTCTCTCACGCACTCACTCACTCTCTCACTCTCTCACCCACTCACTCTCTCTCACCCACTCACTCTCTCTCACCCACTAACTCTCTCACACACTCACTCTCTCACCCACTCATTCTCTCTCTCACTCACTCACTCTCTCACCCACGCACTCTCTCTCACTCTCACTCACTCCCTGACCCACTCACTCTCTCACTCACACTCTCACCCACCCACTCTCTCTCTCACTCACTCACTCTCTCACCCTCACACTCACTCACTCTCTCACACACTCACTCTCTCTCTCACACTCTCACCCACTCACTCTCTCACCCACACACTCACTGTCTCACCCACTCACTCTCTCACTCACTCACTCACTCTCTCACCCACTCACTCTTTCACCCATTCACTCTCTCTCCCACTCACTCACTCTCACACTCTCTCACCCACTCACTCACTCACTCTCTCACTCACTCTCTCACTTACTCTCTCTCTCTCTCTCAGTCTTCTCGTTCTCTTCACTTTCTCTTCGATTACTCTCTCTTTTCACTCTCTCTCTCGCTCTCTCACGTCAGCTCAGTTTATTCACTTACACCTGTACGTGGTGTGTGTTTGGGTGTAAACAGGGTTGAAGGTGTAAACAGGGTGTATATAAGGGTCCTTGAGTTTTTATGATATAATATAAATCATACTGTAATTTTCTATAAATAAATAACTCCTAAACCATAGATAGAGAAAGCGAGAGATCAGAGAGGAAGAGTGTGATGTAATATTTGTGTACAGTTGTTAGTGTTAGTGGTGAAACGTGGTAAAGACCTGTCCTGTGTGTGTCCCGTGTGTGATCGGTGTTTAACGCGCCCCCTTTTCCTTCCAGTTGGTATCTTTACATGCACGATAAGCTGAGCATCTCCGGCATGGCCCTGGACTCTGCACAAGCTACTGATACAGACGACGACGCTCCGAGAGCAGAGACGCTGAAACCTGTGAAAAAGGCGTGTGAGGAAGCAGAGGAAGGTGAGGGCAAAGCATCCGCAGGTCCGTCACCTCCTCACTGTCTGAAACACAAGTGATGATCATGTGAGCGACACGACTGATTCTTCAAACGCTGCTGTTCTCTGATTCCACAGGGAGCAAAAAAACAAGTCGCCCAGCCAGCCAATCACAGCGCAGCGATCCGGATGAGCGGCCCAGGGTTTCCATAGAAACGCCGGCATGTGATGAGAAGTCTTTGGAGGAGAACAAGGACAGCATGGTAGTGGAGGTGCTTCAGATGTACAACGCTCAGCAGGAGAAGCTGCAGTCCACGCTACGCAAGCAGCAGCAGCTGGAAAAGGTTCTTACACTTCACGTGCGTCATGTGTCTTTAACCCAACGTGCTGCTAACCTCAGAAATGGTGCAGTTTTTAATACAGAAGATTAGACATGAGATTAGAAGAAAAGAAAATGATTAAAATATGCGGCGCAGAATATAAACACACACACACGCATCAGGATGCTAAAGAATGTGAATGGATTTTTGTAGTTACATTAATATAAATATTGTTTATTCTGTAATTAAATAAACATCACATAATGGGTTAAATCTGAACTGCATCGTGTGTGTGTGTGTGCGTGTGTGTGTGTGTGTCACACACACCTCCTCCTCTTTGCTATAATGCACCAAACTTTGTCCTGACCTTCTCCTCTGCTTCTCGTCCTCGGGGATCAGGAGCTGCAGGCTCTGCGTGAGGCCGACGCAGACCAGCTGGGGGAGGTGCAGACGCAGCTGCAGACGGAGCATGCTCAGAAGAAGGAGGTGGAGCAGGAGGAGCAGAAGAGGCTTCAGTGCAGCGTGGAGCAGCAGCAGCAGAGCTGCAGGTGCCGAGAGCAGCAGGAGAACCGTTACTCTGCACAGGTAGAACACCAGCACATGATCACGCACTAACCGGTCCTTTTCCCCTCAGTGTCATCTACTGTTCAAAAATCTCTTCAACCATTTAATCAAGAACCAGCGGTTACCATAGAGACCATACTGTATTAGAACAAGCTCATAAATACAGTATAATTACTAAGTGATGTGTTCTAGAGACTTCATCAATTCCTTCTGACCAATCACAAGCCAGAATGCAGCAGAGCTGTGGTGTTTTCATTGACATGATGCACCATTACTACATCAGAGCTGCCATTTTTGAAAGTTGCTCTGTGATGATGATGATGATGGTTTTTTTAAAGTTGTCATGGTGACTATTCCAGTCAGCTCTCATTTTATGTATGCCACTTTTTGTACAAACACCTTTAATTTCCCTGTGTTTTTATACATTTAAACTTTCAGCAGTACATGAGGAACATTACTGCCCTCAATACAGCCCCCCCATTACTGCTACTGCCCCTGACTACTGCCCTTCTCTACTTCCCCCCTACACCTGACACCCACACCACTGCCCCCGCCACTACCACCCCCCACTACTGCTTCTCACTACTGCCTCTCATAACTGCTAAGGCCCCCGATTACTGCACCTTAATACAGCCCCCCACTACTACTACTACTGCCCCCCAAACTACTGCGCCTCAATATAGCCCCCCCACTACTACTACTACTGCCCCCCCAACTACTGCGCCTCAATACAGCCCCCCCACTACTACTACTGCCCCCCCAACTACTGCCTTCTCTACTGCCACCAACTAGTGCTACAGCCCCCCTACACCTGACACCCACACTACTGCTTCTCAATACTACCTCTCACAACTGCCACTACCCCCGACTACTTCACCTCAATACAACCCCCCCACTACTACTACTGCCCCCCCAACTACTGCACCTCAATACAGCCCCCCCACTACTACTACTGCCCCCCCAACTACTGCCTTCTCTACTGCCCCCAACTAGTGCTTTTCGCCCTACATCTGACACCCACACTACTGCCCCCGCCACTACCACCCCCCATTACCGCCTCTCATAACTGCTACTGCCCCCGACTGCTGCCCCTCACTACTGCCACCCCAACTACTGCCTTCTCTACTGCCACCAACTAGTGCTACAGCCCCCCTACACCTGACACCCACACTACTGCTTCTCACTACTACCTCTCACAACTGCCACTACCCCCGACTACTTCACCTCAATACAACCCCCCCACTACTACTACTGCCCCCCCAACTACTGCGCCTCAATACAGCCCCCCCACTACTACTACTGCCCCCCCCAACTACTGCCTTCTCTACTGCCCCCAACTAGTGTTTTTCGCCCTACATCTGACACCCACACTACTGCCCCCGCCACTACCACCCCCCACTACCGCCTCTAGTAACTGCTACTGCCCCACCACACTTGCCCCCTCACACTACAGCCCCCCACTACTGCCTCCTGCTGGCTCATTTCTGTCACTTTCAGGATATTATTATAATGAATATGTGGTGGTTCTTCTCTCTGCTCTGTGGTTGTTGTAGTTGTTGGAGCTGCGCCAGAGGCTGGACCGCGCTGAGGAGGACCGTGAGGAGCTGCAGGAGGAGCTGAGGCGTGAGCGAGAAGCTCGGGAGAAGCTGGAGAGGATCATCTCTGAGCTCAGACAGCAGATGAAGGAGTCTGTTCCTCCGTCAGCTCTCGACAGCCCACTCTCCAACTCCTCCAGCGACGTCCTCATGTCTCCTCCGTAACCTCGCGTTCACAATGCTAATCATTTCATTTCACTTTTACTTTGTTCACGGACAATTCCTCGAGAACGTTACGTTTTCATCAGCGCACTTCATTATTCCACGGGGACAAATTAAAATGAAAACAAACAAACAAACAAGCATATGTATCCTGGATTTTTTTTTGGTATAAAGAGCATTAACTGCTTTTTTATGTAACTTTTTTTGAGTATGCAAATTTTCATGCATGTGTAATAATCCTGAGAGAGAGTATGTATGTATGTGTGTGTGTGTGTGTGAATTTCAGAATGAAACTGTCAGCGTTGATTATCCCGTGCGCTGACTACTGTTAGAAAAAAACAACAACTAGATTTCAGATTTTTTTTAAAAGTTGTAATGTGCTATTGTTTATTAAAATAAAGTATTTATTACATTGTTTTATTGCTAGATGTTATTGTGAGAAAACCTTTATTTAAAAAAAAAAAACCCGACACGCTTATAGGTATAGGTACGCTAACTTTTAATTTCATGATGTTGATCAGAAGGAGCAGAAATTTTGTGTCATCCCCGTTTAAAATTTGAGCATAACTCCAGAGACATTCCACATGTCCCGAGCAATCTCTTCTTCTCTTCATATCAGATTCTGAATTTTACTCACTGCACCTTTAAGCCATGTCTGAATGTATGATACTGTATGTATGCATGTGCGCTGAAAAAAAATTATATATATATATATATATATATATATATATATATATATATATATATATATATATATATATACACACGGATTATCTTAACTGAGTTTACAGCATCGTATATGTTTTTAAAAAGAATTCTGTATAGAAATGTTTTGTAAAATGTTTCTTTCTTGATTTTCTCTCTCTCTCTGTATAACCTTCTGTTTTCTTTTGAAATTTTTAACAAATTTCTGAAGTTAAAAACATTAAAGATTTAAAAAATGGTTCTTTATTATTGTCACATGATAGGAATTGATATTAATGCCTGTGTGTGATCAGTTTAGATGAACAGGGTTTATTATAAATAAAGAAAGAAAGAAAGAAAGAAGCGTGCTGCGAGAGCGAGTGGAAGTGCTTGTGCTCTGTGATCCACGACAATCAGACTGAATGTTGGATTTCTGGGCCAGAAAGACTTAAAGACTGAGCTGATGGCGTTGTTCCTACCTCAGATGAACGGTGTATGAGTTGTGTATTTGTGTTTTCATACAGTGTGGACTGATGGAGCGCTGAAATTACCTCTTTGCTGTTTCTATGCTGCTTTCTGAGAGAAGTGTTATGGGCTTTTTCACGTCGCCTCGTCGACTGATGCATGTTGAACATTAAGGTCAAAGAAAAGCAGATTTTCTTTCCCCCTTATAAATATGCAGAGTAATCCTTTCTTTCTTTCTTTCTTTCTTTCTTTCTTTCTTTTTCTTCATTTCCTTTCTCTAATGTGTGCTGATGGTTTCTTTGTGTCACTCTCACACTTTTCTGTCACGAGGATCAGAACTGATTCTGTTATAATTTATCATTGAGATTAACAATAAAAATAAACAATACTATATTTAACAGATTTATTATTTCAGAGCAGGTCATTATTACATAAATAATCTATACACATGACTTTCTGTATGTTTTACACACGAGTCCATATTATTATATTACATTAGTGTATATTTTAGATTATTTATTGACATGTAAAGAAATAGAAACATTATACACATTAAAACCTAATTAAATGTGTTTATTCATTGACTTATTTTGTTTTTAAATAAATGAGTATTTACTGCATTTATTCTTCGCTATTTATTTCTTTGTTTGTTTACTGGTTTGTTTTCATACATGATCATGTGCAAAAGTAAAGGCACATGTGAAGACTTTCTGTATGAAATGAAATAATGAATGCAGTTTTTTAAAAAGAGCAGCGAAGCGTAAACAAATCTTATTTTTATTTTTTCACCGAATATTCGTTTAGAGACAAGGACATGAACACACACACACGCACACACACACAAATAAAAGTTTGTGATTTTATTTATTTGTATGTATTAAAGCAGATTAATTTAATAGTATAATGTGTATAATATTCACACTGTTATATTTTTTAAAATCGTATTTTTTTAGCATCAATCTAAAATTGCTCCTGAATAATAAATTTATAGATTTATTAATATCATAAGCTTCAGTATCTTCAGTATTTAATTATACACTGGGATTTACAAATGATTCTTTATTTTTTTGTTCTGCTGTTTTGATGTATAAAGATGTAAAGATTGTAGAATAATATCTGAGGAAAGCTTTATTGCTGGAATTATTTCACCTGGGCGCGTGATGCCGGTGTTGTGGTCCCGTGATCAAGTCGATCCCTCACTTCCGGGATCGCAGGTGAACTTCACAGCGCGGATCTGTTCTGAATTTCTTCTAACGGCGTCAGATTACAGCTGCAAGAGTTAAAAGTAGATAAATACAAAATAAATAAAATTTCATTTGTAATATAGCGCACAGGTTCACGCGCGAGTGTTAATGACGCGCCCTAACCGGATATCCGGTTCACATCAACTTCAGAGATTAGATTAGTAAATGATAAGTGTTCATGTTTGACTTTTTTGTGATAAAGGTTTTATTGTCTCTGGAACAGAATCTTATTTGAGAATCTTATTTTTGTTTTTAAGAGACTCTTTCTTTCTTTTTTCACCCTTTCAGCGCGCGGGTGTCCATGGACTCAGGTAAAGTTAAACTTTTACACATTTGAATGGTTTTTATAGGCAGGTGCACTTACTTTTTCGCAAGAAACTAAATGAATCCTCCGTTCAGTCTGATGTCTACTGGAAAAAAACAAACAAAGTTTACTGTAAAATAAGAAAAGAAAAGCATTTACTGTAATAAACAAAACATTTGCTGTGAGGGCAAAAAATAAAAAGATTTGGGTAACAATTTGCACAGAAAAAGAAAATGAGTAAAACTTTGGAAATTGTTAGAAATTTCTTTCCCAACAAACAGAAGAAAAGTTTGTCCCTCAGGTGTGTGGTGTTGGTTTATAAACAGTGTTTGGTGGAACTCTTTGCTAAACCCAGAACCCTAAACTATGAAAGAACCCTTGAAGAAGCAGTAAAGAAGTCAGGAGCCTGAAAAACTGCACACGTGATCAGTGAACGAAACTGACACGTTTATACAAATCCTTCACGTGAGCTGGATATAATAATTCCATGTTTATAAGAGTGGAGACGTATACACAAGTTAATTACAGTATATGTGATAAACACGTGCGTGTAAACGTCAGCGCATCATCACACTAACATGTCAGTGTCACAGTATCAACACGTAAACGACGCACGTTCTTACGTGCAGCTCCGTGTTTCTCTCAGCAGTGCAGCAGAAAGGCCGCGAGGCGTCTCAGAAAAGATCTCCACTGGATCTGATCATGAACCAGTTCCGGAGGAAAACCTCCTTCACTGAGAAAAAGAACACGTCGGTGGGACGTCTGTTCCGGCCGTCTGAGAGCAAGGACAAAAAGAGTGCCGGGATTCCTGAGGCGAAAGAGACGGAGAGCGGTGAGGAGAAAGACGGCATGAAACTCGGAGCAGGTAAGAACTTCGTATTTTATATTTAGAGCTAATGCTTAAAGGAAAAATCCACCAGATGAACATGTGATCTTCAACAGCACGGTCTATTTAATAATGAAACTGAGTTTTTTTTAGTTGAAACTTCTTTAAACACACGTTCCTCAGAGAGCAGCGACGACTCCGAGATCTCCTCTGTGGTGGGATGGGGTCGCGTCAAGCAGTTCGTCCAGAAGCTTGGGAAAACTCCAGACAGCCAGAGTCTGAGTCTGAGCCACTGCGACCTCACAGCCACGGATGCCGTGGAGCTCGGTGAGAGATCAGACTCTGATCTGAGCCACACTGTCATCGTTTTGTGTTTCTTCCTCATGTCGTTACTCCATGATTTGATCTTCCATCAGGAACCATGCTGCCATTCCTAAACCAGCTGGAGGTGATGGATCTCTCCTGGAACGATCTGCTCGGAGGTTCTCTGAACGCTCTGAGTGTCCACATGCAGCACGTCGGCAAGCTGAAGGTTCTGAAACTGAGCGGCTGCAGACTCACAACTCAAGATCTCGGCGCTCTGGGTGAGAGAGAAGCTCTGAGCACGTTGTTTGGTCTCCGGGTCTCAGTTCCGGTTTATGAAGGAATTTATCGGTAAATCATTCTGAGGAGCGTTTACACAAGAACTTCAAGAAGTGTTCAGGAATACTGTTCGTATCCAACGTTCTGCTCCTGAATTTGTGTAGAATTTAAAACGTAAGGAGACGTTCATGTGAAGCTCGATACGGTTTACACTGTAAAGTGTTAATCCCTTCTTTACTTCATTTACACACCAGTTCAGTGAATATTTTGTGAAACTCATTTGCTTCATATTAACGACCTGAAAGAAAGTGATTCCAAAACAAATCTTTAGCTTAACACATGTATGATTATCTGTTAAATTAGGATGAAAGTAATGGCGCCTTTTGAAAGGACGAAGAGTTAGCACATGTACGTGTTAGCCGACATGCTGCAATGGCTGATCTGCCCTTAGGAGGCGCTCTTTCACGTTTTTGTCACCATTTTGTAATTTTTTGTGGGCGTGGCTAAATGTAAATAAGCAGCGCAATGAATGTGCTTGGTAATTCACAGCTGATTGGCATTGATCAACCTACGCATATGAGTATAAAGAAAATCAGAAAAACCTGTAAATCTGGAGGGAATTTTTAGTTGGAGTTTTACACACAACTTTAATAAAAAACCTGATAAATGAGGCTCATTATTAGCACCTCCTCCTGGTTAAAAGTCACATTGAATACCTGCCTACTGTTTCAGAAAGATTGATCGACATGGCAGATGACCAACGTATACCTTTTCACATCCAGAAGATTCTCACTCACAGGATACGGATGTGTGACTTATGAACATTTACATGGCGCATTTATTCGAAATGTTTTTTCAGGAGAGACTCTGGATTGTGTTCCCTTGTTGGAGACGTTGGATTTGTCCTGGAACGCTGGGATTGGAGGAGGAAATCTTCATTTTCTAACCGACCATCTCCACTCCACCGGCACTCTGAGGGAACTTCATCTTCTCGACTGCCAGCTCTCAGAGACGGACAGTGTGGCACTGGGTGAGAACCAACCTGGTCTTACTGAGGAGAACCGTCAACATGGCGCTGAAACTATAGCCGCACGATCTTTACACACGTGTTTCATGTTTCTGGTTCTTAAATGATTGATTTTTTTCAGCGGAGGCGCTTTTACTGTTGCCGTGTCTGGAGGTTTTGGATTTGTCCAATAACAAGCTGCAGGTGAGAGCGTTGGAGAACATCGGCTCCTCTCTGTGCTCCGCTCCACAGTTGAAGACTCTGAAGATGAGTAGGTGTGGACTGAATCAGGAGAGTCTCGCTATCCTGGGTATGACTGTGTTTCTTATTAAATAATTTAACCAGGTAATATTTACAGCCTTATACGACGATCATGGACCCCCAAGCACTACTTTTCACTGCCTAAAAAAGTATTCACCACGTAAACTAGACAGTCAGTCAAGACATTCAGTTCATTAACGTGATAGAGTGTAGATTACTTCAAGAAATGGTAAAACAGAAAATGGCAGCCATTTTCTGAATAAATATCTCAAGTTTGATGACGATAAAAGCTTTTTTCCGTCCTCCGGGTGGTAAATGTTTTGTTGTAGACTGAGAACGCTTTCCCACTGATCAGTCCCTTTACCAGTTTGAGTCTGAATCAGAGTGAAGTCGATATTTAGGTTCTGATACATTTGGTTCGGTTTAAAACAGCAGGTAAGTAAACAAACCAAAAAACTAAGAACTCTCTGACTGACAGTAAATTGCTCTGCTTGTGGAGCAAGGAGTGCTTGGACCCCAGCGTTTGCTGCTGATGGTTGTATTTGTTTTTCATTCTTCTGTCGTTTTTTTTTTTAACTCAAATTTTAACCAAATTATATCTGAAATTCTATTTATTTTACATTTCCTTTATAATCAGTGTTAGTTTTGTGTTTTAATTTTAGTGAAACCTCGTCAGATTGACAGCGTGTTGTAATTGATCAGCTCTGTTCATCACCAATAGGAGAGAAAATGAAGTTCCTGGTGGGACTGGAGCGTCTGGATTTGTCGTGTAATAAAGAGTGTGGAGGTGGTTTCGCTGCGATGGCGTCCGGTTTGTTTTTCCTCACACACTTGAAATGTTTGGATCTGCACATGTGCTGTCTCACTAAGGAGGATGCTCAGACACTGGGTGAGTGTCGAGAATAAACATGTGCAGTAATAAACACTGCGTGTGTTCCAGTAAAATACTGAGTGATGAAGCAGTTATTTTCCCGTAATGACATAATGACTATTTATCTGTTTATAGTGCTGACACTGGAGACTCCTTCCATGAACGTTAAATAAACGTCTCCTTACGAGCGCGTTAATGTAAACCTGCGCTACTGTCAGAGCTGCTATTATAGAAAATTAATCAACACCTGATGACCAATCAGGATCCAGAACTCAGAAGCGCTGTGGGGAAAAAAACTCAATATTAATGAGTATTTTGTTGTTTTTCAGTCCAGGTTATTCCTGACCTGAATGAACTCTCTGAACTTGATCTGTCTTGTAACAAAAGTATTGGCACCGTGCTCGGGTCTCTTTTCCCCGTTCTTACCTGTTCCAAGATGAAGACGCTTCACCTGAGTAGCTGCAGTCTGAGTCCTGAGGCCTGTCACGCTTTAGGTAGGAGAATCGTCCAGCTCCAGATGTTTATTACACTAAACAACATTCTCATTGTTGTGAGATTATATTTAAAACGTACACATTTTAAACCTTAAACTGGCTGTAAAGTAAAAACTGCTGGCCAGAAATACAACAAAAACCAAACACACTAAAAACATACACCAACTGACAATGTCTTGACTTTTATCATTTATGGAAACCGAATTTAAAAAAAAGCATAAACAGTTTAAAGTGTGAAAATAAAAGTAAAAAGTTGGAATATCACTTTAGAAACTGATAAATGTTCCACTCTGTGAAAATGCAAACCTTTTTATTTTTACTCTGTGTATAATCATATAAGTGTTAGTGATGCTTGGATTATTGTATAGATTCAAAATATACAAGCTCTGTGACTGTGTGTCTGTGACTGTGTGTCTGTGACTGTGTGTCTGTGACTGTGTGTCTGTGACTGTGTGTGTTAGCCACCATCATGCCGTCCCTCTCACAGCTGCAGAGTCTCAGTGTGTCGTGGAATAAAAGTGTTGGTGAGAACCTGCAGCAGTTTGTGGAGTGTCTTCAGCGCGAGTGTAAACTGGAGGAACTGAAGCTGAGCAGCTGCAACCTGAACAGCAACGACCTGCTGCACTTACGTACGTGCGTTACGCTGCGTTTCACACTGGTGTTCACACATAGCGTTAATCTCACTCAAAATGGCTGTCTTGTGCATCCTGCATGTGACTCTACACATCCATTTATTTCTGTCCTTTATTACACTTTATTAATAATGACTAAACTGCATTAAAACTAAACTAAACTAAACTAAATTAAATTTCCTGGTTGCTGAAGTGGAACCTGTGAAGGTGTCTGTAGTGTAGCTTTAATACTTTACTCTAAGAGCTCATTAAAAATAAAAACAGATCGTTAACGTCCAATCACATACCTTAAATAACGAGTAAAGTGTTAATGTTACACCTGAAGCTGATATTAGTGTTCTATTCCTCTTACATCACAGCAGTTCTCAGTTGAAGAGCGACACGTCATACTTTTTATCCGTTTAGAGTTATATTTTAAATGCTGTGGACTGTTCTGTGAAAAGAGTGAGTTCCTGTTCTTGCTTATGTTATAGCAGCTATAAACAATCGTTCCCTCCCCAGCCCTCTCTCTATTCTCTCTCTTTATTCTCTCTCTTCAGGTTAATAAGACAAAAAAAAAACGCAGCGTAACTTTTGTTAACAAGAAACCGCAAAGAAGTGTAAACTCCTCTGTCCTGAAGATGTCGGAAAACTTAATTACTGCTTCACCTCTGACACTGGAGACTCCTTCCATAAATGTTACATAAACACATTTCTCCTTACACATGACAGCACCGTATCAACGTTTACATGCAGTTTTTAATCCGTTTCTGTGGCACTTTTGATATAAAAAACTAAATATGCAAAAAAAAAGGTACTCTTGAGGGTTCCACCTCAGTAACAGAAAAGGTCCTATTTAGTACCATTATTGCTGAGAGTGTACAGTTAGAGTTTGACTTTTTAAAACTGTTTAAGAGCACCTAGAAGCTTAGAGAACTGTGTGTGTGTCTGTCAGAATAGTAGCATGAAATCCTTACAACTTTTACATGTTGCCATGGAAACCCATAGATGTTTCAGCTCTGACCTGCCCTCTAGTGAACAGCTTTTGACCCTGCACTTGTATAAAAGGTATGCGGTTTGTCCTGCACATGTTCAGTGTTTGTTGCTCTGCACGTGTGTTGTTACAGAATTGGCGTGTAAACGTGGCGCGTTGTCGAATCTGAAGCTTTTAGATGTTTCCTATAACAGCCGTGTCGGAGACGCCGGTTGGGTCTCGTTCTTCAGAGAAGCAGGAGGGCTGAAGCAGCTGCAGGAGCTGGACATCAGCCTGCGTCCTGACGCCTGTCTGTCTGCGTCTGCGTGGGTATCAGCCACGATGGAGGCTCTTCCTCAGCTGCCGTTACTCCGGCGTGTGTCTATGCAGCGCTGGATTCTCAGCTCGGAGGAGAGACAGAACCTGGAGAAGATCCTGAAGAAGAGGAACGTCCTGCTGGAGTGGGATGAAGTGGACGTGCAGAACGTCGCAGATTAACCGGTTTACCCTGACGCGCCCTCACGCTCGAGTCCGACGCAACATGGACTGGTTTCCTATCGGATGATTATGGCTTAGTGATGTGAAATCTACACTACAGTAAATGAATGTATTTGTATTAAAACATTATTGTTTCTATAGTAACAGCTGGATCACAGGGATTTGTATAGTTCATACACTATGTAATCGGAGTCTATTAAAATATGATTTAACCCCAGACTAACACACGGGGTGTGTTTATTTACGGGTTGTTGAGCTCAGTTAGGCTGAAGTGTGAGCTGGTGTGATGTTTAGAGTCAGAGCAGCGTTACTGGCAGCACCTCCGTCCTCGCTGTAGGACGGGGTCCAGTAATAATGCCGGCGTAACCCGTTGGACACCTCAGCCAGGTGGACACGCCCGTCTGCCGTGTACGGAGTCACGTCTGTGTGCTGCTCAGACAGACGGCTCGAGGAGATGAGCTGTGAGAAAGCCTGAGTGTCCAAGGACAAGAATAAACAGACACGGCATTTATTATTAACACAAAAATATAGTACATAAATAAATATTCATGAAATATATATATTCCAGTGCAAACGCATGACACTAAGGTACTTTTTATCCACATGACCCAAAGCGTGTGTGTGTGTGTTAGTTATTCTATAGATTTAAGTATTTGAGTGAAATCTGTTTACAAATTCTTGCACATTTTTCCTCAGTACTTCCTGTGTAAAACTGATTTGTGGGCGGGGCTCTGTCATGTCTGTATGTCAGTCTCAAGGGTTTTGTACCAATCGTATCTTGTATTCAAATTACTGATGATGGATGATGACGTGGTACTGAAAAACATGGTTTCGCGTGTGCTACCTCGGCTAAAGTTAGGTGGTTGTCATGGTGCAGACGGTGGTTGTCATGGTGATGCTGAAATATATTTGAACAGACTAAATAAATCAGTGACAAAACAAGGATGTAAATCGCGACGGTGTGTCCGAATTAGCGTATTTATGCATATTCATGACCTGTAATGTTTAAAGGTGGCCATTTTTAGTTTTTAAAATATATATATATTTTTAATATAGACTTTTAATCGTCATGGTATGATTCAACTTTATTAGTTAATGTCAGAAAGGATTACATGACAGGATATTTGTGATTGAGTGTGAGTCAGAGAGCTCAGAGAGCAGCGGTAATGAACTCACCTCACACACCGGCTCCTCCAGTCTGTTCCCCCAGATGTAAATGTGTGTGAGGTGAGGATTAGCATTGATGGCCTCTCTGAGGGACAGCAGGCCGGTGGTGGACACGTTGTTGCTCTGGATGGAGAGTCTGATGGAGGAAGACGAAGTGAATATAAAGATGCAATAATTACAAACGTAATTCTGTAAGACCTGGAGACAGGAAGTGACACCGACGCTCTGAGTTTGGTGTGTTTCAACGAGATGGCATCACTCAGGTACACCGCGCCGTCGTCCTCGATCCGATTGAAGGACAGGTCCAGAATCTGCATCGTGTCGTTGTTTCTCAGGAGTCTGGCCAGGCATCTCGCACCGTCCCTCGTTATTCTGTTACTGTAGAAGTAAAAATGTTCAATAATAATAATAATTATAATAAATTATTATTATAATTAGTATTATTCAACATTTTTACTATAATAATAAAAAAAATAAGAACATGAAGCTCCTGAATAATCACAGGTCTGTTCTGAACTGTGCAGCTCATGTTATAGACACGCCCCCAAATTGGAGCTTGACTCCGCCTCCAACTTTACGAACCGCACCATTGCTGAGCATAATGCTGTGCAAAATTTTTACAATTTGCTTGCAAAAGTGGAACGACACCAAAATAAATAAAGCTAGTAAATCACTGAAGGTTGGTTTAGCACCTTTCCTCCTGGACAGGTAATGCTAATGAGATGAATTATTAATTATTAATATTATAAACCGGTAAATACAGGTAATTTTCTAACATATCAGTATGTTTAAGTCTTTTAAACTTTATTCGTAACAGAATGAGTAGAACGAGAAAGATGGAAAGATCGTGAGCTTGCTAAGGCTGTAAATTCTGGGAGGCGGGGCTTTGCGTACATGGGTATGGCTGGGAGGCGGGGTCAAGGCGTAAAAAAAAATCTTTCCAATGTTCTTGTGGTTCACCTTGTAAAGCACAAATACCCTGTGTGTGTGTGTACATGTACATGTACGTACCAGCGCAGGTCCAGGTAACGCAGGCTGTGGTTGGATATTAACGCCTCACACAGTCTCTGAACTCCACAGTCTGTCATGCTGTGTTTGCCCATGTGAAGCTCCTTCAGACTGCGATTGACCTCCAGCATGTGAGCCGTGTGGACTGTAGTCTCGTTCTGTCACATTCACCACAAATACACAGAAACATCAGTGGCTGTGTTCACACTGCACACCCAAGCGCTCATAGCTGGGCTGAGGTTTCTCTGAGGCCTTTCACTTTAAACGTAGTCTATATGCGACCGTCACAATGCGCCCCCTGATGGTGGCTGTAACGTGTTTACACTTTACATACAACATTACCCCAGGTCTGGTCTCAATTCACAGCAACTAACTTTGCAAAGAGGTTATAACTACTAATATCTGATACTAAAACATGCAGGAATATATCAACTTTTTACACTTTAATTCATTTTAATCTGTAGCCTTGACAAAGTGCTCAAATGTATTAAAATCTGTAATGCCAGCAATTCACTTTTGAGTTATAATCATATCAAATCATAGATAATAAAGTCTGAAGTCATCAAATTTGTGACCTGGTGTCCAAGTCATGTGACTCAAATGCACACCCAGGTGACTTTTAGCCTGCAATGTGAACGTGCTACCTGCAGACTGAAGAGGAGGGGACGACTGACGTCGATGGAGACGAGGCTTCTGTTGCTCGAAAGAACAATCGCAAATGTAATCAAACTCTGTGTGTCCTGTAGCGTTAAAAAAATTAACAAAAAATGCATTTAATAAGCAAAAAGATCAAACATGTCAAGTGTAACAGTATTCTGGGCCGCATTACAGGATAATTAGAGCAATTTTCACCAAAGCCTTCCTTATTTTTAGTTTAAATTATTATCCTAATCTTAACACCTCAGGTCTACTCACAGCTCAGTCATGACACTGATTCTACAGTAGTACTTAAAATGTTAAATATGTACAAAATATATGAATATACATTATTATATCTGATGTCTCTCATATTTATGACTGCATGAACATTTTATTCCAGGCATTGCGGCTTGTGTTTCTCCTCATTACCAGGTCACAGTCCGACACATCCAGCTCTTCTAACGCGGTGTTGATTTGCAACATGCTGGCGAAGTGCATGGCGCCTTTATTCCCAATCTTATTTCCCGTCATTCTCAGTTTCTTCAGGGTTGTGTTGTGCTGTAATGAACAAATCAGTCAATTAATCAATTGATGAAATCAATCAACCTCTATAAAGCACCAAAACTGAAGGTCAAGGTCATATATCAACACACAACAATATACTGACATCTGTTGAGTTCTGGATTCCGATTGGTCAGAAGGTGTTGATTAGTTTTCTATAACAAAGGCTCTAACAGTAGCGCAGGTTTATATTAATGTCTTTGCTCTAATACATTATCGTTTCTATAGCAACACCTCGTTCACAGAGACATAAATAAATACAAAAGTGTTAACTTTTGGAATATAACTGCTGTGTTATATAGGAAAATAATAAACTCGTAACAGTGGTGGTAACAGTAATGTCACTTCATCGCACCTTCTCATCATTCACCAGGAATAATACGAACATGTTTACAAACAATAACAGCACCTTTAACCTTCATGAACTAGAAAATACTTACATGCAAACTTTTTGCAATTCGCTCTGCACCACCGGCTTCAATGCTGTTACACATCAGATCGAGCTCCTGCAGAGCCACGTTCTCCTGTAAGAGTTCAGATCAATAGAGCTCTAAGTAGTTTCAGTGGAGTTTTATCAATATTTTATTCAGATATGTAAAATACCTGGATGAGATCCGCAAGATGGACTGCTCCTTCATCCGAGATCTTGTTGTATCTGAGATCTAAAGCTGAACAGGAGGATAAATCAGTCACATGTACGAAAATAGCTATACTACTACTACTACTACTACTACTACTACTACTAATAATAATAATAATAATTAGGACTGGGTATTGCGACCAAATTGGCAATTCGATTTCGATTCGATTCAATACTGATTAGTTATCAATATTTAATTTAAAATGTTAGTTTTGCAGACATAGAATCCATATTTTAATATAACTGCTGGTAACAGAAACCCTCCTATTTAGCTATATTACTGAAATACACATTTACTTTAACAATAGGGCACACGATTATGTTTAATTACTTTGAGTAACAAGAAATCATAAATATGTGCATACAATGCACACAAGTTAAGCACATTACTGTAAAAATAAATAAAAATAAAAACATTGTAAATGTGCAACAGTGAAATTCATTAACAACTTGAAACATGCTTAAGAAATAAAACCGTTTTCAAAATTCAAAACATGAAAGATGGCGACATCTTCAGGACGAGAGGTGAACTACAGATAATATTCATCTCCTCTCTTGTAAAACTCACTAAGATTCTATTCGGGGATTTCACAAATCGATATCGTTTCGTTAAATTGAAGATCGAATAAAACCGGAGGATCAATATTATTTAGCCAGCCCTACAACAACAACTACTACTACTCATAGTAATAATAATAATAATAACAATAATAATAATAACAATAATAGTCTTTATTTATAGAGCATGTGGAAAATTAAATAAGTACAAATTAAATTTCATATAAAAATAGAATAAAAAAAAGAAATAATAAAATTCAATTGAATGGTAAATGGGGGGGATGGGGGGGTGGTAATTCTACAATGATTCTCCAGTGCTGAATTCTCACCTTTCACATGTAAATTATTCCGGAGTGTTTTAGACAAGGCTTTAACGTCTTCATCTGTTAATCGGAACACTTGTTTCAGTCGGTTGTTGCCCCTCAGTTTGAGAGAAACATCTCTGAGGGAAAAAGAGACTGTTTATAGCTGTTAGCTACTTATATATTGATATAATCCATTATAATGAGAAAAATAAACGCGTGTGATGAAGAAACCTGTCGCATTTTTTCGTCTCTTTCAGCTCTTGAGAAATGTAAGTATTCGGAGACAGCTGAAGATCAGAGCATATTGAAGAATAAAGATTATTTAGACTCTCCATGCTAACGATGCTACGGAAGTGACTGAGGGAAAACACACAACTCTGGTTGTGTGTTCCCATAGCAACAGCGCTGCCCCTCGCGAGCTCCTCGAACGACGCGCTAGTCCACTCCTAAGGTAATTTCCTTCCCTCACAATCGAAACTTTTCCACTTCAGGCCGTTCAGTCGACATCAACTGTTCGAGGTTGCACACAAAGCACAAACAAACAAACAAACAAACAAACTCGAAATTCGGGCATCTGCCCCCCCCAAGCAGAGTGTAGGAGCATAAAGAGGTTATGAAGCCTGAAGAGAGAGGTTCGACTTAGTTTTTAAAAAGGGGTTTCCTATATTATGCAAAACTAAGTTGAACCTCTCTCTTCAGGCTTCATAACCTCTTTATGGTCCTACACTCTCCCTGGGATGGGGGGTTGGGGGGGATTTCAAGCAACTTGGATTCTGTACCTCTCCACTCTTCCTCCAGACTCTGGGACCTTGATTTCCAAATTAAATGCAACATTTACTTTCATCTTCCCCATGATTTGAATGTTCTCCCCGTGCTGCGGGGGTTTCCTCCGGGTTCTCCAGCGTCCTCCCCCAGTCCAAAGACATACATGGTATTGGCATGTCCAAAGTGTATGAATGGGTGTGTGAATGTGTGTGTGATTGTGCCCTGTGATGGATTGGCACCCGGTCCAGTGTGTACCCCACCTTTTGCCCCGTGCTCCCTAGGATAAGCTCTGGGTTCCCCGTGACACGGTAGGATAAGCGGTATAGAAAATGGATGGATGGATGGATCTTCCCCATGATTATGTGTACTGAACCAGACTGAGAGATTAAAGCCTCAGGAAACCTTCAGAAGCGTTTTGAGTTAATTCGCTGATTAGAGTCTTCTCAGGTTGATATTTCTGTATTATAAATTATTTATTCTGATATTTTGAGATACTGGATTGTTGATTTCCGTGAGCTGTAATCATCAAGATTAAAAAAAATGCTTGAAATATTTCACTTTATGTGTAATGAATCTAGAATATATGAAAGTTCCACTTTTTGAATCATATTAAGGAAAGAATTTTTACTTTTCCACGATAATCAAATTTTTTGAGATGCACCTTTTGGAGCCTGTCTTATTAAGAAGGTGTGTACTAAATTTGTTCCTCCAGTATCACTATTAAGCAACATTAAGCGTTTTCTTTATAACAGTTTTCCATGGAGGAGAAAAAGCTTAATGTAAAAATATTGTTGTTCCACTTGGATTACGGTGCCATTGTCTTAGCAGTAAACAGTGTTCATGACAAAAGAAATGCGAGAGGAAAATGGGTTTGCCTGCTTGTTGTTGTAGTACATTAATCCACATTAAGGGTTTTAGAATATCTCCAGAACTGTCGCATTTCCCCGTCTCTTTCAAAATAATTGGTAATTACGGTGCAATTTTTGTTGCATGGATTTTTTTCCTCGTTCTTCTCAATTTTTTAACTGATTTCACCTTTTAGCAGAAAAAGTAATATACTGCTACAAACCCTGATACATTACAAAAATTACAAACACGTCGCATGAGACGGTTAAAGGTCACTCTGGATAATTTTAACTAATGTAAGAAAATCTTTAAATTGAACAACCCTGGTTTGTAATTATCATAGCACACAACAGAATATTTATTGATTGTTTAGAGGTTCATTAGCATATTGTAACTTTAATAAAGGCCAATACTGTGATATGTAGGGTGATATACTGACCCAACTCAAAAACAGATCAATATTTATGAACAAAATTTTGATTTGATCTAGAGGAGTTAGAATTTTCTTTAGCTGTAATAAGGAAGAAATCGTTCATAATAAAAAATAAACGTCAGATATTATTAACAAATCTATCTATCTATCTAATTTAATATGCTGAGAATGTAGGTTTTGTTTTTAAGGGTCAATGTTATTTTTAAAAATCAACAAAATTACATAATGAAAAACAACACCAAGCCAGACAACTGATTGGTGACATTTGTCATGTTTTTCTCCCAAAACAAAAAACAAACAAACAAAAAAATAGTATAATTCTATTTAGTAGCAATAAATCACACAATATCATGATAAGAGCAAAATATTAGCTTAAGCATTTCCCCCTTTTTTGTGGTTATCAGTTGCTTTTACATATAAAGCAACTGTTTAATCCATACAATTATAAAATCACACTCAGCAGAAGAACAGCGTTGTGGACATGGTCATCAGGAGATCTTTCTTTTTTTTAATCTTTTTTTTTTTCCTTTCAATACTGAAAAGCATAAATAAAAAACCTACATAAAAATGGCCTCCTGGTTCAGCAGTCTCTGAAACTCACTGAAGATTGTCTCCATCTTACAAAGACAAGAACTACTCTAAAACTACTCTGTACTGAGACAGATACGCCGTGGAACCACCAGATGTTCTCCAGACGTCTGCTGTCTTAGTCGATAGTCTGCACAATGACGATCTGAGCGTGCTCAATGTCTGAGGAACCGGGAATTTCATACTGCTCCACAACATAACTCACTTGCTCCCCGGAATCTCCGTGCTGGATGAGCACTGGGGTTTCTGAGGATTCGTCATGTTGGATGATCATTGGTGATCCTGTAGCTTCTGAATGCTGGAAGATCATGGGGGTCTCTGAGGAATCTGCATGTTGGAAAATCATCTGCGATCCTGAGATCATTTGTGCTCCTGAGGAGTCGGCGTGCTGGATGATCATTGGCGTTCCTGAACCTTCCGAATGCTGGATGATCATCGGAGTTCCTCCTGCTTCCGAATGCTGGAAGATCATCGGAGTTCCTCCTGCTTCTGAATGCTGGAAGATCATCGGTGTTCCTCCAGCTTCCGAGTGCTGGATGATCATCGGAGCCTCGGAGGACTCGGCGTGTTGGATGATCACAGGGGATCCGGAGATCATTTGGGTTCCCGACGCTTCCGAATGCTGAATGATCATCGGTGCTCCTGTAGCTTCAGAATGTTCAATGAACATCTGGTTTTCTGGCTGATGGATGACCATGGAGGCCTCAGAAGTGAGAGGGGATTCATCTGGGAAGCTTGGCTCTGGGGATTCTGATAGAACAGAGCGCACTCGGGCTATCAGACCTTGGTGGTCAATCGGGATGTTAATCGGACATTCGACGGATTCGGATTTTGTAGGTTCTTCGTCTTGTTCTGGAGTAGCTGAATGGTTAAAAATGGTTAGGAAGAAGTTAGAAGCAAAGTTAAAAACGTTCCCGAACAATGCTGTTGATGTTAAAATTCCATACGTACCGCTGTGTTTCAGAGCTCGGTGCTTCTTTAGGCTATAAACATCAGAGAGGGTATTTCCACATATATTACAGATCACTCTTCTTGAACCTGAGGTAAAGAACAGATCAATTAGCCCACCAAATACTTTCACATCATCATCTTCAGGAAATCTAATTTAATATTTAGCTCCGATTCACCATTATGGATGTCCATGTGCTTCCTGAGCTCCCCAGATGTTAAGCAGGGTTTCCCACAGTCCAGGCAGATGTAAGGCGTCACTCCTGCAATTACAAAAACGTGTAAAATGGCATAGAAACGTGTATATTTGCTCCGGCTGATAAGTTTTTATCTTGTGGTTTGCAGGATTGTTGTCTCACCTGTGTGCTTCCTGGTGTGTGAGATGAGGGAACTGGAGACAGCAAAGGCCATGCCACATGTGTCGCAGACGTAGGGTTTCTCACCCGTGTGCCGGCGCTTGTGGTACATCAGCGTGCTCGCCTGAGTGAAACGCTTCCCACATTCACCACATTCGTACGGCTTTTCCCCGCTGTGTGTCCTGTGTGGAGAGATGAAACTGCATTATACATCGTACCTCATAGAAAGATGAGTAAATAAACTGGAGAAGTGGGTAGTATGTAATTCCTCCTAACGTACAGGTTTTGTCTGTACCGTCACCAAACCTTCCACAGATTGTCTATTTTGACTGCGTGGGCATGACAGGAAGCTGCAATTTCAGCCACGAGAGACACTGGAATCGAGATTTTCTCAATTTTATGTAAATTAGGGTGCACTTAGTTTGCATTTAATGTTTGATGCGAAAAAGGAATCGTATACGACCTCTCGTTAAATGTGTGTAGTACGACGGCGTTTTAGCGCCACATAAAAAAAAAAATTAAGGTTACGAGAATAATAATATTTTAAAATATTTTGAGAATAAAGTCAATATTACACAGCAGTAATTTTGGTTTTATATTTGGACCTTCGCAGATTGGAGATTCACTCTTCTGTTTCTCAAGAAATAAACACAAAAATGAAAAAAATGTGTATTTTCTTGCTCTGAAATGGTTAGAAAAAGTACAACTGAATATATTTTTAATCCACATTTTGTCCTTTTCTGTGTTTATTTATTGAGGAATAGAAGAGCGAATCTCGAATCTGCGAATGTCCCAATATAAAACCAACTTTATTCTCAAAATATTACGACTTTTTTTTTTCTTACAAGGCACTAAAACGTTATTGTACTATAAAGACATTACAATGAAAAAATAAAGTTTTCCGACATCTTCAGGACAGAGATGTTTAAGTTTTGTTGTTCATGAAATAATTAAGAACTGCAGTCATTGCTGAGGTGTAAGAGAAATAAAACACTCGGGAACATGCCGTTAACTTCCAGGCAGTAACGGTAACTCTGCTTTATCTCCGACCTGGTTCAAGTCATCGGAGTGTTTTATTTCTTACTTGCTGTGCCGTGTAGAACCGAGGGACTGAAGTAAACACACCTCATGTGGATTTTAAGATTGCTGGACGTAGCGAAAGCTGCAGGACACACATCACACTTGTGAGGCTTTTCCTCTCCATGATGCATGCGGCAGTGATACACCAACTGGCATTTCTGCGCGAAGGAGGCATCGCAGCGGCTGCACGAGAACGGCTTTTCACCTACGTGCACAGGAAACGCAAACGTTAATAAAGTTTAAAGAAAGAGAAGGAAAAAAAAGAGAAACCTTCAGAGAATTGTCGGCGCAGTGAAGTTATTACCTGTGTGAATCCGCAGGTGTGTCTTGAGCTGGTTTCCCTGCCTGAAGCAGCGTCCACACAGCTGGCACTGATAAGGTTTAAGACCCTTGTGTATACGCATGTGTCTGCGCAGGCTGCTCATTTCAGAGAACAGGTTCCCGCAGACGTTGCAGATGGGCCGCAGCTTGATTTGCGACACCTTGACGTCACCTTCTTCCTCCCACTCTTCACTGCCTTCCTCTTCCACTGCTTCGTCCTGTTCGTTTTCATCGTTGCTGGCTTGGCTCTCTCTCAGCTTTCGGCTCAGCTTCCTCTTCCTGGTGCTCGTCCAGACCTTCTTGGCGTTTTCCGGAGTTTCCTGTTTGCCATCGAGGGGGTCGGAGGAGGACGCTTTTGGCTGGTTATTCTCCTGATCCGGTCCTTCGTCCTGTTCCGTTCCTCCTTCTGTGATGTCGGATTCGGGCATTTCAGGCGGCGGGGGTTTGGAACGTGGCCTGCCTCTCTTACGCACTCCTCCTTCTTTCTGTAACGTCTGTGTGAACATCTCCTCGGGGTTCGGGATTTCGGCGGTCTCAGATGGCAGAGACTTGGTTCGCGGTCGGCCCCTCCCCCTTCCTTGTTTCGCGACTGTAGCCTCTTTAGGATTCTCAACGTCTGACGTCGTTTTGTTTACGACTTCCTCATTGTTTGCGTTTACCTCCTCTGCGTCTCCTTGTGGATTCGCAGACTCGGACGGTTCCGACTGCACCGTCCCGGGCTCTGTTTCTTCATCGTTCACCACTATGGTGTTTTCTTCAGCGCTGGTTGAGTCTACTGCTTCAGAAGACAATGGTCTGGTACGTGGACGCCCTCTTGGTCTTCCGGTTCCTCTCCTCACTACAGTGTTCTCCGGAATCGGGCTCTTATCAATCACCGAAGCGTCCGCTTTGTCAGAATCCAAAGGTCTCGTCCGAGGCCGGCCTCTCGGCCTGCCCCTTCCTCTGCCTCGTCCTCTCTGCGAAAGTGTGCTTTCCTTCCTCGTAACGTCGTCCTCTTCATAAAGCCGAGTCCTGGGCTTTCGGATCCTCTTCTCAGCACCTTGTGGAATTTGTTCTCCAGACGACTGGGAATGGTCAACTGGAGCTGCTTTTACTGGAAAAACTGCCGATTTCTTCTCTTCCTCCTTCCTCAGCATCTCTCTTTCCTCCACTTCCTCAAGTGGCTCCAGTGGTTCATAGTCGTCCGGGCTGAGCGGAGAACGAGGATCTGCGAAGAGTGTGTCCCTCACAGCGACAGGGCTTTCTTTGGCAGAACTCGAGGAACAGAGAGCCAGGATTTCCTGTATCCCAAGGTAAGATGCCGCGTTTTGAAAGTTTGGAAACTCATCCCTGCAGAACACACAAGGAACCTTATATTACCTAACAAAAGATTATAAGAGACCCTAGTGCACACTAAACTTTTTCCCCCTCCCACCAGCTCCAGGTTTGCAGTTTTTTTTTTTTTTTTGGAGAACCTTTCATTCTTGGAGAATGTTTTGATTAATGGTCTCTAGAATCTGTTTTTTTTTCAGTAGTAAATTGTCAGATATGAATGTATTTTTTAATAATAATTTTTTCAACCCAAATGTGTGCTACGTAACTTTTTCACTCACAAAAATAAATAAATAAATATATTTTTACCACCATAATCACTATTCATGTTTTCAAAGTCACAAACTCCAGATCACATAAATCTATAGACTCAATTTTTGTGTTATAGTGTGAGAAAGGGAACATACACACACACACACACACAAAACAACAACTCTGATGTACAAGTGTCATGTGACCTCAAAATCTGACCTCGTTTTCTGTACTTTCATTTCATGCCTGACTGACCGATCTGTATAGTATAAAATCGAAATGTTTTATGTTCACGTTCTCCAAAAATCAATTATCAAATTAAAATATTCAACATTACAGTTTTCCAGAAAATCACTGATAGTTCTGCAACTTAAATCAATTTTCCATGACTAGATACCAGGTATATACATTTCCAGGATGTGCAGGAACCCTTTTGTACAACCGAAAACACTCTCTCGGTTTAATCTCTAAGCCCCAAACTTCACAGACTCGGACTCTTGTCCTCACCCGTCTATGTGTAAGTTTCCCGTGTACATGTAGTCCAGCAGTTTCTCGAACACGGTGCCGTTAACCCACTCGGGGTCCAGTTTAATGGTGGAGTCATCTTTTCCTGCATCGACGCACTGCGTGGAGAAATACTCGCTGAAGGCCGCCAGGACGTTACGGTGAGCTTCGTAGCGAGTCTCGCCGATGATCACGGTGCAGTCACACAGGAAACCTCGCTCCCTCTGCTTCCTCAGCTGCTCTAGGAGGAACTCGCCGTGAGGGACACGGGCCATGACGTGGAACACGACGGATCTTCACTAGAGAAACCAGGAAAATCAAAACAGCCAGTGAATATGAGAGAAGCAATTCATTAGAAACGATTCTCAAAATGTAAAATGTAATTACATACAAACCCCAAACCTTATATTAATGCGAATGTAGATGTTAAGGATTATTTCAGTATCATTTTTGTAAGCTTCTGGGCCACCAGGACTGCGGTTATTATGCAAAATTCAGGTTTTCCTGCTACATTTCCTCTCCAAATTTCAGTAACTATTTGTGAGGTACATCAGCACCAAGTTCATCCTGTTACACATTATTGATGACCTGAAATTCACCTGAAATCCTCAGACAGATTTCTCCTCCTTTGCTGTTCATACAGAACGAATGAATCATAAGAATCATATGAACGAATCATAATGAATCACCTTGTAAATCAGTGTAGAGTTGAAGGCAAAATGTCTTTGCTATGATACGATATAAAGCCAAAACACTGATGTATAGTCTATATCAGATTTAAATTCAACACTGAGATGTTATAACTCTTTAACGTGTTCAATTTATTACCTTAAATATAATATAACCGTATTATAACATTATTTTTCATTAAAATGAACCTCTACAAACGATTCTTACAAGGACTCGGTACTGTGTGTTAAAAACTGCCTAAACGTCACAAAGGTGAACACTTAAACCCAGTTTAATACACAATATTTACAGGATATAATGTCTTTACGTTCACATGAAGTAATAAATAATTAGCTAGCTAACGAACTTTCACAGATCTGACATCAGAGCGACTCTGAATAAAAATAAAAGTTCCCGCCGTTTAAAAGTTGCTAGCTAACGTTAACTTCTTTGCTAACGCGCGAGGATTAGCCACCGACTAGGCCTCAAGTGAGATTCAAATATTTTCCATAAATCTATTTTTAAATTGTGTTCTTTATACAAAACCCTCCCGCTATTTCTATATTATCCTAGGAAAGAGTGATACAAGTTTTGACATTCAAAACAAAGGGCTCTTATTTCGAAAACGGCTCAATCCGGTGCAGTTCGAGCAGCAGCGGCTCGCGGATTTTACATCAAAACACTCAAGGCAGATTAAACCATATAATAAATATATAAAACACTCTAGAAAAAATGTAATTATATTTAAAATATTCTGATATTAAATATTGAGACCTTACATTAATGCAAGCGTAGATTAAAACCATTCGCGATGGTCGGCCATTTTTAGGCTAGTCCAGTAGGCTCGGAGACATGACGTAATATCCGGTTTGTCTCTCCTGACTTTGGTTCTCGATACGTCCTGCAGGTGGCGCCAGAGAGACCGAGGGCGTTTGATACAGCTGCTACAGGATATGCAAAAGTTTTCACGCCCCATATTTTACATATTAGCTGCAAAAAATTATTTAAAGCAAGACATTACAGAAAAAAATATATAAAATTAACAACGCATGTTTTCTTGATTAAACAAAGACCCTCCAACAAACCTCGCCATAAACATTTTTCATTTCCATAGCATTTTTAATTCTAACATCAAAACAATGTTTTTGTTCTTATTAATAAGTATGCATTTAATGACAAAAATCCTTGTTTGTATAAATAAATGTTTTAAATACATTCCAAGATCAATAAAAACTTAACAACAATCAGTGGATATCTTTTTTCTTTTTAATGCGTCTTATTCACCTGTAGTGTCTTGCCTTAAAACACAGCAACTAAGCCCGATTATTATTTATTTTTAAACGTTTCTAATTAAGGTGTCTGATGTCTTAAATGTTCGCTTCATTAAGTCTTATATAAGACATTAAAAAGTTTAAACACTTTCAAACAACTCTCAAGCAGTTCGAGTAGTTAAAGACTCAGCCATGAGGAAAACATGCACCATAAATTTCACAAAGGTGGAGGAAATTAATAATATTAGTGTTTAAGGGGAACTTCACTAATGTTATCAATCTCCAGATGGACTATGGACTCCAATTCCCAGCAGCCACTGCAGCATTGCATCGCGGTCACATGACCACCAGCACCTGCTATCATCCCGATTTATGAGCAGCTGTGTGTATTATTCACTGTTTATACAGCACTCGGTGTCTGAAAGTGCATCCGCGACAATTAATCGTCCAGAAAAAAAAGTTATACAAGAAAAAAATAATATTCAGTTTATTTATAAAAAGTGAGATAAAAGTTCAGATTTATTATAAAACATTCAGAAATATATATAATTATTATTACATATTATTATGTACATCATTATAGGGACATCTAAAATCACATTTTCAGACTACTGAACACTCAGCTGTAACATCAACTCCAGAGACACATCTTATTTTTATTTTTTACTTCTTCAACATCACTCGTGTAATATATTAACCATACCATTAAATACAGTTGCTGGACAGTGGAGCAGATTTTGTATTTATAAAGGAGGAAGGCCGGTGTGATATATTCGGCAGTAGGGTCTCATCAAGTGACGGACGGTGTCCAAAATATCTGTGTACACGGTGGGGGTCAGCACTCCGAACACCCCCAGCAAGCTGAAGCAGAGTGCGAAAGCAGCACAGGCTCTTTTCTTTATATTTCTCTTATAGCTGTGTGTCACTCTTTTAATAAATAAACAGCAGAATGGAGTTAGTGAGCACAGACTGTGAATTAAAAAAAGTTATTAATATATATCAATATATATATATCTCACTTTTCTGACACATGAAGTGCTTGTTGTTCCTCCAGAGTCTCTGCATCTTCTTCCTCCTCTTTCTGCTCTTCCTCAGGGTTCATCTAGTTCATCAGCAGAATATTACGTAAGGAATAAACCACTGGCGTGTGGTGCTGTTACAGGAAAATAATCAACATGCCATGCCGGTGGTGTTGTGTGAAGTAGACTTACAGTTACCACATTGAAGTTTATTGTTTTTATATTTTTTTTTAAATATGGGTTTACTCCTCTTATACTACAGTGAGTTGCTAATGAACAAGTTGTATTTTTTATCCACTTATAGTTACATTTATTGTTCAGGAACGCCCATGAAACAAGGTATAGCAGCTATAAGCAGTCGTTCCATCACCAGCCTCTCTTTATTCTGTCAAGTTATAATAAGAGGGAAAAAAATCTACCGGATCCTTAGACAGAATTCCAAGCTCTTCCCCGAGTGAAACGGACTGCTCAGTAGTGAGTGGCAGCATCGTATCCACGTTCATGAAGCTTCCTTCACCCCTTCTGTTAAATACAATAAATATACAAACATGTGGATTTACTCAGGTATCTTGCGTGTAATGACAGAATAACTCAAAAGTATAGAGAACAGACGTACACTAAAGCCAATGCCAACTGGTCTTCCAAATCATTTAGCTTCTCCTTCATGTCCTGGATAATAAAACACCCATTTAAATATTTTTAAATATTTAAATAAAAACCCCAATCCTAACGTGGTGAACGAGATCAGCAGGTGTACCTGTTTAATGGTGATGTATTCGGACACCGAGTCTTTGAGCTGCTCGATGGCAAAATCCCTCTGAGAGAAAAGCATAAGGATTATTCTACAATTTAAACATTATATTTACATTTACATTTATTCATTTAGCTTTTATCCAAAGCGACTTACAAATGAGAAAATACAAGCAAAGCGATATATCAAGCAGAGAACAATACAAGTAGTGCTACCATACAATATTTTATGCTAATCTCTGTCCATGAACACGAAGCCTGTTTACTTCAAACTTTCTCAGAATAAAAGTCTAAGCTCAGCTCTTAAACACCGTTATTTTAAATCAAACACTGCTATGAAGTCTTCAGTTAAAGTGTGTGTTAAATGGATTGAAGCCTTTCAGAGATAGAACTACTTTCTCAGAGGGAAGAACTTGGGACTTGTATCTCTGATGGCGTACTGATACCACAAAAGCTTGTGTAGAGGAACCGGGACTACTTTTATTTTTTTTACTGCATCACTCCAGTGTTGGATAGTTTGCTAAAAGCCCATAAGAACAGCTCTGGGAAGATTTTTCTCTCACGTCTATCTCATCCTCACATTTTATTGTTATAGGGTTGAATTTGTGCTTTATAGTCACGTATTTTAAACCTTTAATGACACAACAGCTGCTTTTATATTTCTATTATCAGGGATTTTGTTAAAGTACCCAGGTTTTGTTCTCTCAGTGCAGAAAAACGAGTTTTTCCTGTTCTACGCTTTCAGTAGAAAGAGTTTAACTTTAATAAAGATTGTGCTGTGAATGAATTAAAGTTACCTGATTTATGAGTTCATCTTTTTGTTCCAGATGAAGCCTGTTCTCTGCTAGTTGTTGCTAAAACATAATGTGAATTTATTTGATTAAACATGTAATAATGTGTGTGTGTTTTATTCCTCTTATACAGCAATTTTCTAACGATAACATTTTTTTTAAGAATGAAAGAATGACTAATTTTCTTTTTAAGAATGAAATAATGTTTTTTTAAGAATGAAAGAATTTAAGAATAAGAACTCTTGAAATTTTTAAAGAAATTTAAGAATTTAAGAATGAAAGAATCGACCTCAAAACAGGTTGTCATGTTACAGAGAAACCATGAAAGCGTAAACTCCTCTGTCCTGAAGATGAAGTTACAGCTTTACACTGGAGACTCCTTCCGTGAATAAGAAGTTAAATAAACTAGCCAAACAATTAAACCTTCTGACTAATCAGAATCCAGAACCGAACACTGCTGTGGCATAAGCAGTGAAATATTTCTTTAAAACCAAAAATCTATCACCTGTAAAGCTTTTAGGGCACAGCTGAGCTTGGTGATCTCCTTCTCCTGCTGCTCTTTTTCCAGGAGAAAACTCGACATCTGTAAGGAAAGATCATAATCACAATAAATTAACCAAGTAAATTAAATTAAGCTGAGAAGAGAGAAGACGAACCGCTCTGACCTGCACATACCTCACTAGAAAGTGCTTCTACCTGCTGTCTGAGTGTTTGATTGTCCTTTGCCTGTCACAAGTTCACAACAATAAACCATGATTTGTTGAACACATGGATCACTAAGCAAAATGCTGAGTGAGATATTTACATATTCAGTTCTGTCCTCTGTACGCACGAGTTCTTTGCGGTTCGCCTCGATCGCCTCACAGATCTCATCTTTCTCTGTCTTTGCAGCTCGAATCTCCTCCAGTTCATTCACAAGAGGCTGAACATTCTGAATCGACTGCTTCAAGCTGCACAAACACACATACGCATATTAATAACTAGCAGAAGGTGTCTGAATCAAATTTGTTATTATTTTATCCCGGCAGCCATTTTAAGTTGAGCAGCTAAAGTTTATCCTGGCAGCCATTTTAAGAACATCTGGTTCCCTGAGTGTTAAATCACACAACAGTGGAACTTAAAAAAAAAAAAAAAAAAAAAAAAAAAAAAAAAAAAAAAAAAAAAAAAAAACCTGAACATCTTTACACCTGAACCTTTTTATTTTGGATTGTGATTGGCCGTCAGGTGTTGATTAATTTTCTATAACAGCAGCTCTGACAGTAGCGCAGGTTTATATTAATGCGCTCGCTCAGATACGTTATGGTTTCTATAGTAACAGCTCGTTCACAGGGATTTGTACGGCAGATGCT
Organism: Ictalurus furcatus; assembly: GCF_023375685.1. NCBI lineage: Eukaryota > Metazoa > Chordata > Actinopteri > Siluriformes > Ictaluridae > Ictalurus > Ictalurus furcatus. The sequence continues at coordinate 9,715,228 of NC_071277.1, read as the reverse complement.
CCACTGATAATAAAAAGATTTGAAAAACCGTTGTTATGATGAAGTTTTCTGTAAGGAGATATTTATTTATCATTTATGGAAGGAGTCTCCAGTGTCAGTGCTTTGTAGCAGTCAGAGGTAAAGCTGTAACTTTAAGTCATCCAGGTGAGATGATGTGAATAATAGTGTGTTCCTATAGGCTACATCTACATCTGTGACGTCTGATACCTTTTGATTTGGTTCTTCAGCTCGCTGTTCTCGGACCTGAGAAGCACATTGCTGTCCTCTGCCATCTCAGCGGCTTTTTGCAGGTCAGTGTTTAACGTCCTCAGGCAGCTGTTGGAGTGCAGAAGCTCAGCTTTATCCGTGCCCTTGTCTGAATTCCTGTGCAGCACAAACAGAGAACAATGCATTATGTGACAGAGGATTCTGTTTCCTTTAGTGTCTGTATAACTGAATCACAACATTTTAAACACTCACTCATCCCGCTGTTCCTCTGGAATGTGGAGAAAGTCATACTCTTCCATAAACTGCATCTTCTTCTAACACCAGAACATCATCTTAACACAATAATACAACCATATGTAAAAGTATTTCGCACGCTTCAGTATTCCGCACAAGCCTCTGGCTGCTCATTAGAGTTAAATTCATATATTTAAAATCTATATTCTGAATTTATATATTTCTGTAAAGCTGTTTTGGGACAATGTCCACTATTAAAAGTGCTATACAACTAAAACTGAATTGAACTTCAGTATTCCACACACTTCTGTGTATACAATACTTTATAAAGAAGTGCAATTCATTAATTTACTGTTTACTTAGCATGAAAAGGTCAAGGGTAAGGAACAATTAACAGAATACTACATGAAAAATAACAATAAGGTGAACATCGAAATGTACTGAATATTAAACTGTATGTAATACTGACATGCTGTAAAATACTAAAGTGTACTAAATAATAAATTGAACAAACTACTGAAGTGAAATTCTTAAAATACATCATAGTTATGTGTACACACTTTTCTTGACTAATTAAAGAAGGCTAGTTTAAATTAGCTAGCTAGTCACATAGCTTGAGAGCTAACGCTAACGCTCTCGAGGACAGACTGGTATAAAGCACATTTCATAAAGTATTTCTAAAATATTAAATATGAAAGAAACATATAACTACAGTAATTTTAAGGTCTTTTCTAATCAAACATTCAGCTAGTAAGTTTTTTTTCTCTCTCAAGCCTTACCATCTTATTTATTTACTGACGCTAACGGATAAATGCTACTCTGAAAAGCTCGCGCAGTGAATCTTTTCGAACGAGTCTTTTAAGTGTACCGACTCTACAGAATCACCACTCTTAATGATTCATTTGTCGCTATCGTTAACTCTTTTAAAAATAAATAAATAACATATTTTAATAGTTAACAAGCAGATAAATACATAATATATACATAATATATTATACCACTCCACGTAAGCCTGTAGAAATCAGTGAATTGGTGTCTTGAACTAAATGAGTCGAATGACAAAATGAATCATTTTCCACATGACTCAAAAACACCACGATCGCCTGTGATGAATTTAATATCGATCATATCTCACACCTAATATACACTTTATGTATAGTTTAAACTTCACGTTTTCAGATTATTTCCTACAATAGAAGATGTTTGCATGATCCCATACAATTAGTTATAACTTCTTCTTCTTTAGATATGAATCCTTTTTAACATTCCGGGAATACGTTTATTTGTATTAGGGACATGCAAAGGCGATGAAGGGTTTAGGGAACGTCTACAAAGTACATGAAATCTCTTTTTACGTTAAGTAGCCCTAAGTAATACGTTACAATATTTCAAAATTAGGTGTCAGTACAATGGCATTAGTAAGCTATGTACCTAAATATTTCCCCCACAAGGTAACTAATGTATTTGGTAACGAGGAAATAATGATTTTATAATGATCACATGTGTAAAATGACTCTTATAGCATCATTCATATGCACTGTACCAACATGGTGTGTTTATATTAGCACCAAGCAAAATCATAAATTTCAACACAAACCTATTATTACTGAGATTTGTAAAATGAACATTATAGATCAAACTTCAAATCATGATCTTTTAAAGCATGTAAATAAAATGCTGGGATGTTTGTGATGGACATTTGCACGCTTTTTCTAGAAATATGTACTTTGGATTTGTCATATCAAAAACTTTATTTTAACACAGGTTTAGTAATCTTTTATTCAGTATCCTAACATGCTACAAATTGTACACACACACACACACACACACACACACACACACGCGCGCGCGCGCGCGCGCGCGCAAGCCGAAAAAACAATCACGCTTTGTTTTGATCTTTACATTTTTTTCTTATATTTGTCTCATGACCAGTTTGCCTCATCATCTGCTCCTGGTTAAGAGTCCTGCACTGACGACACAAATTCATACATTCAGTCCTTCAGTTCCCAGCGACTTCCTGAAACCTCATCTGTGTCACTGACTCTGATCTGCGAGAAGGTGAGTTCCAGGCAGGTAGGAATTATTTCTCAGAAGTTTTTTTTGTTCATTTAAAGCCTTTAAAGTGTTTATTATTTTGCTTTATTAAGAGACATTATATTGTGTTGTTTTAATGTTACACAGCTCGCAGTTTTATGCAACAAATCAGTTTTTAGATAAATCAGATAAATAATAGATTCAGCCTTAGCTAATTATATAATCTTGCAATATTACATATTACAAAATTATACCAAGTACAATGTACAATGTGTGTTATTATTGTGCTGCTAATACTTTATTTTTCTGAGTTCTTGATATATTTTAACTGGAACAGGTTTCCTAATATAAATATAGAAATATTAGGGTTTGTTCTTTTCAAATGTAGGTCTCTGGGAAAAGCTGAGAACAAAATTAAAACTATTGATCAGATGTTGGTTTTATATGAGCTTGTGTAATTATATTTGAGTTATTTCTGCAATATGTAGGCCTAATAGGCCTTGATTTGGGTTTTATGAGTTTTATTTTCCAGTGCTTGTGATGCTCATTTGGCATTTATTAGAATTAATTAGAATTTTGACTTTTCAAAATGGGACATGAGTTTCAGTAGGACTTTCCTGCTTAACAATAAATGTCATTAAATTGAATTAAAATTCCCCAAATCATCAGAGCACAATAGTTATTGTTAGACAGCACAATAGGAAGCTTTATACCACTATGTGACCACATGACGACTCATGCATTATAACTGCTAATGATGTGCTCATTACCGTCTCGCCACCTCACAGACAGTCGCACTGTCTCCACCATGAAGCGCGTCGTTGTGTGGATGTTTTCGCTGACGCTGGTCATCTCAGTGTCATCTCAGATCTTCCACTGGGGTCCGTGTCCGACGCCGATGGTCCAGCCGAACTTTGAACTGAACAGGGTTTGGAGAAATTTTCCTGCCCTTTATTTCTCAGATCTCACTCAGGTACTGTAAATGGATTCACCTTTTCTGCTGTATTTTTATTGCAGTACCTGGGAAAGTGGTACGAAATCGAGAAACTCCCAGCAACCTATGAGAAAGGCACATGCATCGAAACCAACTACTCTCTCAGACCTGACAAGACCATCAGAGTTGTTTATGTCCGGACACGGTCAGTGATTTATACTGAAATGAGATGAGAGTTAATTCCATTATAAATACATGTTATATTGTGCTGTTTACAGTAAGGGAAAAGTGAGGACCGCTGAGGGAACAGCCATCGTACAGAACCAGAGAGAACCGGCTAAACTCGGAGTCAGTTTCTCCTACTGTGAGTATTTAAAGGTGCAATAGTTGATTTTTTTTATTATTCCTTGCTGGTACAAATAACCTGGAAGATCTGTAGAATCTCATTAAAAAAAGAAAATGCACTAAGCCATTATCTAAGCAAAAGTGTATATTAAGTCGCTGAGAAAACCTGCTTGGAAAACTGTTTTCTGGTCCGGAAGGCTTGTTTGTGTTTGGATACGCCTCCTGTCAGCCGTTTGATACAGACACAACAGGAACTCTATCAGTGAGTCAGTGAGAACAATCCACTCAGCTCAAATAAGAGACTGATTATGATACTAAACAATGTTGTGTTTATCAGCGTGAATTTGCTAATCAGCTGATAAAATTAAAGTGCTTAATGAAACTTTAATCTAATATGAACTGTACTTGGTGCTACTAAAGTAATCTGATTATTGAGTGACTCATGTAGAGATGGAGCATTCCTGTTCGTTTTAACAGGATTACTTAAATACATGTAAATTATTGCCCAAATCATTTCTTTTGTTGTTGCAGTTATTAGATTTTGAGACTTACAGATTTTTTTTTTTGTTAAAACTTATTTCTATAATAATCTTCCTAAATTTGGTGGTGAATTTACTTTCTACCGCAAAAGAAAGAAAGAACAAGCTGATTTTTGAGAGAATTTCCGTTTTCACTGCCATTTTCTTCTGGCTGATTCGAGGTGGGCGGAGCTACATTCCATAGAAGTGATGCTACCTATGCACCAATCAGAATTATTGATCAGAACTGACTACTTTCCTGCTTTCTCTGTCTCTTTGTGAGTGCATCTGCATGTATAGCTAGAAATTTGAGTGTAATTTAGAGTAATAATTTACGTGTGGTGAGGGTGAGTGCTCACATTTTTTTTCTACTGTGAAAGGAATGAGATTTAAAACTGAGATCATAATCACGATATCCACTGTTTTTATATATTCACTCAGTCCATTAAACAGTCTCTCTCTTTCTCTCTGTGTTAGTCACTCCATACAGCCCGCACTGGGTTTTATCCACCGATTACGACTCCGTGGCACTGCTTTACTCCTGCACCGATGTTCTCCGGCTGTTCCACGTGGACTACGCCTGGATTCTGTCCCGCAGCCGTTCTCTCCCACCGGAGACCATCTACCACGCCAAGGAGGTCTTCTCTCGGGACAACATCGATGTCAGTCGAATGGTTCCTACCGATCAGCACGGCTGTGAGGGCGGGGCTTAAAACTACCACCACCATGTCCATAAATTTACATATACAAATATGACAGATGAATCTCTTAGCATAAACGCTTTAATAAGCGGAGGTGGAAAAAGTGCTTACAATGACTTTTTTTTCTCATAATATCAGTTATATTTGTGTGCATTTTACTTTTACATGCAGTAAATAGTCATATGGAGAAATTATTATTATTATTAAATTACATAAAAAATAACTCAATTCCATGAAAAAAGTGTGAATTCAGATGAGTGATGCTGAATTTATGGTTATTTAACAGATTTTTATCTGAATCAAAAGTTTTAAACGCTAGCCCCGCTCTTAACCCCGCCTTTAACCCCGTCCCCAACCCTGACCATTGCAAATTTTTATGCAAATTAATTCATGGGAATTGTTAGTTGTTTTGTGTTGAAATTTGACCCAAAACCATTTAATTAAAATGTAAACTTGAATATGTTTTAATGTGCACACGTGTTTAACTTAGTAGCATAATATTGATTTCTGCTTTTAATTAAGATTTTAACACAAATAATTTTTTCGGCACTTTTTCCTTCTGTTCTAAATGTTTTTGTCATATCATGGTTCCTCTTGATGGAATAAATATTTTATCAAAGTTTGTTTTATTTGGCTGCTGTAGTTCTGAATCACATCCAAACAGCGCCCCCTATCGACCAAACACTTTATATTTTGCATGTATTTTCATTTTTATCCTCTATTCCATTCCAACTTTCAGTTCTATCTGCTGAATGTTTATAATTAGAATGAACGTTAGATATATTAATGTGCTTGAGCTTAACACATGATCATAACATTTTAAGTTATGTCAGTTTGTCCTACATAAATACTTCCTGTGCATGATGTTAAAAATCTGAAATAAATAAATAAATAACTATGCACAAAATGTGTATGAGGTTGATTTTGGGGATGGAGGAGATTTTGGGGAGGAGGCACACACACACACACACACACACACACACACACACACACACACACCATTCAGAAACTCTGAACATTTCCAGCAGCTTTGAGCAGCGCAGATTATTAAACAGAAGAACACCTTAAAACAGGTAATGATTAAAAAAAAAATCTAGTACAAAACAACCAGACTGAAGATTAAACTGGAAGTTTTATAAAATTTGATTTAAAAAAAAATCTTTGCACTTTTATTTTATTCCACTGTGTGTGTGTGTGTTTAGGGAAAGATGAAGTGGTGTGTTCTGTTTTACGCTTTCTTCATGTGTTTTGTCGCCAATCATCTCAGTGGTGAGTAACTTTTGTTTATTATTATTTTTTAATCAGGAATGATTTTATTTAGTCTTTAGATGTATTTAGTCTTTTAATCACAAGTATAATAAAAATTCAAGAATAAGCTTTAATTTAACATATTTACACCATGTTGTATGTTTTTATTAAGACTGTGAGCTCAGTGTTATATTTTGAGACAAAAAAAATCTTTAAAAATAAAACTTGGCACAGAACTCCTCATATTTCCTGAGTCGAAGAGCTGACATGTGAATCAACTCTTTGTGAGTTGTGTAGCCTAGTAATAGAGATCTCTCTCTCTCTCTCTCTCTCTCTCTCTCAGGGGCTCGAGTCATTCCTGAAGGAGGTAAGATGTTATTTGTACTGGAGGGTTTGATGTTATAGTTTTGACCTATCGTATCTGATTTGAGCCATAAGATTTTTTTTTCTTTTTCTTGATTTTCTTTCTATGCACCTACACAAACCTTTCCATGAATTCTAAATAGTTTAACACAACAATATAATTTATTTCAATAAAAAAAAAAACAGGGCTTCCCTTAAAACCCAGTTCTATCTGGTTTTCCTCACACAGTAAATCTATATTATTGATTATTTTAGTTAAGAACGGTATTTAACCTGTCCTACAGGACTGTAATGGTTTCTGATGGTCACTTGTTTAAAAGTTGTGCTTTAATGGTATTTCCATGGAAATATAATGGATATTTCAGTGATATTACCTCCACATTAAATATTTCCTGAATCTGTAAGGAAACAATGGAACATTTAAACTTTTAAAATCATTAAATAGTGAAGAGAAAATGTTAAACAAGTGAAGGAAAAGATGAACACATTTCCTTTTTTTAACAGAAGAACCTCCACATCTGTGCAATATTGCTGTCATGTTTCTGTATTTTTATACTCAGTTCCCTATGATGAGCCCCTGGCCAGACCGTACTGGCCGTACTCAACCTCTGATTTCTGGAACTACATCGAGTACTTTCGCAGTATCGGAGCCTACAACCAGATCAATGAGATGGCCAGAACTTTCTTTGCCCACCAGAATCTTGGTGACACTTTGGGATATGAAGTGGCTGAGCAACATGAACGCTAAACGGGCAGTCAGACTTCTCTCTGCATGAGGATTTAAGGCATAATGACAGATATGAATAGTTTGTAGTTGATATTTAATAATGTAGTTAATAATAGCAATAATAGTTAATTCTCAAGTTTTAACCTTAAAGTTATAAACATTAGATAGGCTTTGATGTGTGTTCGTTTTGATCTATAAAATGTCAAATTATTTTGTAATCAGTTATACTTGTAACAAGTCCTGTATTAAACACTATAGTCCTCTATTCTTCATATAAACATATACATTAAATACTTGTCATAAGTATATTAAACTCTTGTTTCTGGAGTTAATCAGCTTGCAGACAACGCTGTTTATGAAAAAAATCTATTCATTATTGCAAACATTTTGTAATTAAATACAATTATAAAAACGAAAAAAAATGCTAACGAAACAAATAAAATAAATAAATAAAATTCGAGGCTGTGCGCATTACACGGTTCAGACCCGTTCTCCAACAGCGCCAGTGGCTCCTGGTTTCCAGTCGGCTGCATTTAAATGTGACACCACCGGAAGTTGCTTTACTAGCCTAGCTTGGTCCGCTGCTTTTAAAGCTCTCGTTAGCTGTTTTTTAAGCAGTCATTTCGAAGACATGAAGCCTGCAGTGGATGAAATGTTCCCTGAGGGAGCCGGACCGTATGTGGATCTGGATGAGGTTCGTGTCGCGGAGCTGATTTTTTTTTCTTTATTTGAGAAAGTAATGCTAGCGATGTTTACTTCAGATACAATAAACAGGCGTTTCCCCCCGCCTCAGTCGCATTGCGCTAAATTCCGCCTCCTGCTTTTGGATTGGCTAGAGTATCCTTGCATTGCGATTTGATTGGTTGATACGTCAAACTCTGGAGGCGGGATTTGTATGTGTGTGACATACGAGTGCGGGGGACTATGGCAACTGTAATGCTAGTTAGTGTACACTTTTAATCAGATTTTTCCTTTTAAAAATATATATTGGGACGCACAGTTAAATTAATGTAGTTATTTATTAGTTATTTAACTAGATGGAAGTCGCTACATATAAAAAACATTTTAACAAAGATATCCTTTGCTGAAAGCTAGCTAATATTGATACAGCTAGCGAGATACTTTTATATCAAGTACATAAACTCACTTTATTATTATTTTCTTTAAAAATCATATAGTTTTACATTTATAACAAATAATATTTGGTTGTTAGTTATTTACTCTCAAAACATTTTATTTATTCATGAATTAATTTTTTACATTTATTTTATTAATTAGTGGTCTAATTTTTTATATTATTTATGTATTGATTCATTTACGTCTTTCTTTCGACGATTCTTTCACCATTATTTTGTTGTTATTGATGTTTATGCAGTGTCCTCCGCCACGTACACATTTATAACAGTTATAACACATAATATTATTTTACACATTTTCACAGCTTATTTATTTATTTATTTATTTATTTATTTATTTATTTATAGAAGATTCCCAAAGCTTCATGAATGTAATTAAACCTGTAATAAATATGAATCACTGCTGTATAAAAGGAGACATGGACAAATAAAGTGGCACACAGCTTGAAATGTTAATATTATTAAATATATATGTATATATTTTTAAAAACTTGAAATAATAACTGATTATTTCATGTTTAATGAATCAGGTTTTTTATGTGAGGAATTGTTGATTTATTGTTTTATTTTCTCTTGTATAGTAGTGATGATTTTTCCAGTAATTCAGTAAATATGTCATTATGATCTGTGTGTGTGTGTGTGTGACCACAGGCAGGGGGCAGTACCGGGCTGCTGATGGATTTGGCTGCTAATGAGAAAGCCGTGCACTCCGACTTCTTCAACGGTGAGACACGTGACAGGAAGATTCCTTCCTTCCTTCCTTCCTTTCCATCCTCCCCTCTTCCTCGCTCCCTCAGTTCCAGAATTCAGTCCAAACACAAAGTTTAGAGTTCTGGTTTTCCTGACTTTAGAAGAAGAAGAAGCCTTTATTTGTCACATATTAATTCTTTCTTTCTCTTTATTTGCTTTTTTCCTCCATTTTCCCCTCATTTATTCTTCCTTTCTCTTTCCATCTTTCCTGCCTCTCTTCTTATTTTCATTTGTTCTTTCCTTCCCACTCTTCTTTCATTCCCTCCTTCTTCTTTCTACCCCACTTCCTCTTGTTTTTTCTTCCTTTTTTCCCTTCCCTGGCTTTCTGTCTTCCCTCCTTTCCTTTGTCGTTCCTTCTCTCTTCCCCTTTTCCAGTCTCTCCTCTCTCATTCCTGCTTTCCTTCATGACTGATTTGGGCACATAAAAAAACTAATACTTCATTTTTAAAATTAAGTCTCTCTCTCTCACTCACTCACTCACTCACTCACTCACTCACACACACACACACACACACACACACACACACACACACACACACACACACACATGTTTAAAGTTTTTTTTTTTCCTTAACAGCAGAATGTTAATAAATAGAGTTTAAGACTAAGAGGCAAAGAAAGGACAGCCAAGTAAATACATTCAGTGTTTAAATCCATGTAACAATGAGATGTATAGTGAATATTAAAGAGGTGTAAAGTTTTGGCACCCCCCCAGTTTCGTTTGGGTCGCTGCATCTCGTGTTCGGTGAGAGAGATGCAACAGACACACATTTTAACATAAAATAAAATCAAACTTTATTATTTCTTATCAGGAATAAAAATGTGTGAATGTGTAGCGGTGTTTGATTCATCATTTAGGTGAGTTACTGGATTAAAAACAGTGTTCACCTTCTATATAAGAACAAGATTTTGTCTATTTTTAAAATATGGCCTAGTCTCTTGTAAAGGGTGCCAATATTATTATTATTATTATTATTATTATTATTATTATTATTATTTTTAAATTCTGCAGTTACTTCCAATTACCCTTATAATAAATAGCTTTAATTGCACCTTGAGTATTAAAGCAAACCCAGTCCACAGTCCATCTATCTTATTATATGCATTTGATTTTTATCTAATTACGGCTACACAATGGTAGTAAATGTGCTTTAGCTTGGTGTCAGGAACGAGTCCGAGATGCAGGCTGTTAAAGAGTAAAGCAGAAACAGAACCCTGATGTGTAAAGGCTTTTTTACGGGGCTTCGTTGGCTCCAGCACAGCACGGCTCCAAGTTTTAAAGCCGTGTTTCCGTCTGCAGCGGCTGAAAAGAGCTTAACACGTGTCACACGAAAGCAGCTTCATCCGCAAGGCGAAGTGGAACAATGCTGGAGGGAAAAGAAGAAAAAAACAACTGCACACACGTCTTTAATGAGGAGAAATCCTGCACGTATATAAGCTCTGGGAAGTGACGGGTTGTGTTTTTTTTTTTTTTTTTTTTCTTTTTCTTTCTGTTCACTAAATTTAATTCTGTTGTTTTTTTTCTGTCTCAGATTTTGAAGACCTGTTCGATGACGATGACATCCAGTGATGAAGATGAGGCAATGAATCAATCGTGTGAAATTGTACTTTTTCCTTATCTGTATAAAGTCCAGTTTATGATGTTGGGGGTTTTTTGTCAATAAAACGTTTTGTGAAAAAATGAAAACGGACAACATCTTTTAAATTTCCAGATGTTTCTGAACGTTAAAGATCCCACACATTCCATTACGTGAGCTGAAACGATCCTGATTCTTTTCTGTTCCTGGTGAAATCTGTTTCCAGCTCAGATTGCAGGTTTTTGTAAATTCCTGAACACCTGTAGCTGTGTGTAATTACACCTTCAATCCGGCGTTAACACAAAGATACAGATGTTCTTCGGCTCACGTCTTCACGTTTGCTGAAAAATATGTTTCTGTTGAGACGTGCAACATCTCAAAACCCCCGAGGAAAGAAACAGAGGGGAAAAGAGACAAACATCACAACGTCTGTGTCTCTGCCATCAACACACACATCAGTACTGTGTGTATAACTCATTTTACTGTATTGCTGTGGGTTAGTCGCCCAAAAATTCTTAGCCATCTTGAATATCAATCATTTATTTGAGTGCAAAATTTTACAATGGATTAGAAAATATATTTTTTAGGTAAAACTCTTGTCATGTAAATAATAAACACTGTTTGTGTTGCTGTAATAAAAAAATACAGAGTAATGGAGTGATTTCCACCATGAAGTAGATTATTTTCTTCTAACAGCACACTCCTAAGTGTTTTATTCCTCTTACACCACAGCAATTGACCAACAATTACAATTTTTATTTATTAAATAACAGTCAAATTTTTAAAATCGATTTATATTAACATTCAAAAACAAGTTACTTCCTGTTCTCACTTACGTTACAGCAGCTATAAAAGTCGTTCCCTCACCAGAACTCTCTTTATTCTCTCTCTTCATTCCCTCTCTTCATTCTCTCTCTTTATCTCTCTTTATTCTCTCTCTTTATTCCCTCTCTTTATCTCTCTTTATTCCCTCTCTTTATCTCTCTTTATTCTCTCTCTTTATTCCCTCTCTTTATTCCCTCTCTTTTTATTCTCTCTCTTTATTCCCTCTCTTCATTCTCTCTCTTTATTCCCTCTTCATATTCTCTCTCTTCATTTTCTCTCACTTTATTCTCTCTCTTTATTCTCTCCCTTTATTCTCTCTCTATTCTCTCTCTTCATTCTCTCTTCATTCCCTCTCTTCATTCCCTCTCTTCATTATCTCTCTTTATTCTCTCTCTTCATTCTCTCTCTTTATTCTCTCTCTATTCTCTCTCTTCATTCTCTCTTCATTCCCTCTCTTTATTCTCTCTCTCTTTATTCTCTCTCTATTCTCTCTCTTCATTCTCTCTTCATTCCCTCTCTTTATTCTCTCTCTCTTTATTCTCTCTCTCTTTATTCTCTCTCTATTCCCTCTCTTTATTCTCTCGCTTCATTCTCTATTCTCTCTCTCTTCATTCTCTCGCTTCATTCTCTCTCTTCATTCTCTCTCTTTATTCTCTCTCTCTTTATTCTCTCTCTTCATTCTCTCTCTTTATTCTCTCTCTCTCTTTATTCTCTCTTTATTCTTTAAACAAACCAGCAGCGTGTAAGATAAGGATTTAAAATGACCGTAAGATTGAGCGCTTTACAAATCGTAATAACTGGGTCTTGTTTTCTCTTCACTGTTTTATATAAAGACAGAAAACCTCTAAAATCTCCTCACAGGCTTCGATATAAAATATAAGATATGCTTTATAAAATATTTACAGAATGCTTATGAAAGTGTGAACATATAAATGCTCTGTGAAATATGAATTTTTACTTCAGTGACATAAACAGTTCATTTGTGTTGCATTATTCTTATACTGTATAAAAAAAGTCTGTAGAATGAAGTAAAGTAGATATTTATGATCATACAGGGTGCAGCACACAGTGAGATGAAATAACGTTTGTCCTGGATCCAAGGTGAAAGATAAATACAGTTTATATGACAAACACATACTCAACACATTATATGATTATCATTAGGTGATTTAACCAACAGAGGTTTATGGTTATTGTTGTCCATTTCTTGATTGACAAACCTAGATGATCTGGGTTTAATAAAAAAAACAACCCTATGTTAAATAGATATATGGTGTTGCACAGACCCGAGCTCCTTCTTTTCTTTCTCCTCTCTCCTCCTTTCTCCTGCCATGTCTGTAATTCTGAGATCTGATTGGTCGGCTGGTGAGATGAAAGGAAACCAATCACTGTGTCTCCTGCAGTCTGTTCAGGACGCTGCATTTTGTTTTTAATGATCAAGGTGGTGTTTAAAACGTGCCTGAACCTTCACCGGGGGCACAAACAGCACCGGAGCCTCTGCAGAACTGCTGCAGAACCGCAGAGCCAGGTCTTCATGTACAGCCTCTGTCCAGAGGCCCAAGTTCTTCCACACCTTTCGCAGGTAAGACGAGTCTCACCTTCCTGCATCATCTCCATTCAGTTTAAAACTTATATCACCATTCTCACTAATCTGTCTCAAACCCCAAACTTTACCGGGTTTTATTCTTCATTATGAGAGTCATCAGAACCAATGATAGATATCCTAAACAAGACAGCAGAATCCAGGGTTGCCAGATTTGTCTATTTCATGAATTTCTTTTGATTTGCATAAATTATCTTAGTAATATTATCATCTTTGATTCAATACAATTCAGTTGTTTATTTGTATAATCACTTTCAACAATAAGAAATCCGGATATAGATTTTGATCAAGCCAAAGAAGTCAAGTAAAGGTTGAAAAAATGATTATTTTTAATGTAAACAGTAAATGCATGGCTCATTATGTATGTTTTGTTGCTAAACAGGTAAAATTATGCATCAATATAAATAATGTTCTGTAACTGCAGTACTGTAAATGTGTATGAAGTAAAAATACTCACTGTTTTACTGTATAAACCTATTAAATTATAATTTATTCATAGTCATAGCCATTCTATATATGTATATATAACATGATGAGACTATTTTAGGATCTTTATGGAAAAACTGCTTATATATGACGTTAAATCCTTCATGATACATTTAATACTCATGAGTTTAAAGTTTATTTCAGTTTTTGGAGTCTTTGAAACTGCAATTCGTGTGATTTTGTGACATTATTTCAAACGGTTATATCAATAATTCACATTTTATTTCAGAAAACATAAATACACTTAATGCATTAAAGAGATATAAAATATGAATTTGTATTTGAGTTCTGTTAAATTGTTCTAATTAAGCTCCAAGTAACTGATTAACCCGAAAATTCATCTGTAGGAATCAAGAGCTGAAGAATGGCTCGTCTGAGAAGATCATCCTTCTCTCACATCTTCACAGGATTTGTGCTGACTACAGCCATATTCGCAGGTGAGATCACCGCTCTGGACCTGTAGGATTATAGAACTATTACAGAATTATTCTCAGCTGATATATCACAATATGAGGCGGGTAGATATAATTCAGAATTTTAAGGAATCAGAATAAAACACGCAAATTCAGACTAATAAAGACTAAAAAATAAATGTCAACAATAACCAATCAGAATGACAGTGGAAGCGTTCCCAGTTGCAGCAGAAGTTGATGTGCAGACTGACGTCATTTTATAATTTATAAATTTATAGACAAATTTTTAGTATAATTCAGTTCCTAACACTGAAACGGCAATAAACACATGCAAATCTTGGACATGATTAATACCAGACGTACAACAGTATAGAAAATAGATCGATGACTCTATATGAATCTATAATCTGCTTTTTAAAACAATTCCAGTTTCCTGTTCCGTCAGTATAAATATGGGTTTTTCAAACTTTTTGCACAGTAAATTAACAGTATTTTATGTACATAATTATATCATGTTCATAATGTATAATATTCATGATGTTCAGCACGTTATTTAAATGTGTACAAGATTTTTTTTTGGGTGTATTTATTTATTAGAGACACATTTTGCTGTTTATTTTCATTAAACATGCTCTTGCTCTCCTGTTAAGAACCCATTTGTTAGTAAAACAGTGTAATACTGTTCAGATGATTTTGCAGATGTATGAGTTTTAATGCTTTTTGGTCATAGAAACACTAAAATAAGGTCATTATCCTGAAGAAAAAGATGATCTCAGCATAAGACGAATCTTTAGCGTCAAATTGTCTCATTTCATTTCTATAAATGAATGCACAGTTATCATATCTACCAAAAGATCGAGACAATTTCAAGCTTAAAATGGGTAAAAATGTTTAGAAAGAGGATTGAATATCTTATAATTATGTATTAGTAATTTTATCATTAAAACTATTACATATGCACTACCACAGACATGCTTCATCAGCACTGTGTCTGAAAAACTCCCGAAAACCTGGAGGGTGCGGAGTTTTGGGTTCTTTTGTAATGAATGTGAATAATAAAAATGAATTTTTGCCCAATTGTTGTGTTTTAATGCATTTTTCCAAGGCAGTGAGATATTGCTGTGTCCTAGCTCTAGTGTTTGTAGATGAACTGGGATGGCACCAGCAGAGATAAAGGTCATGAAGGGTAACGTTCCTCACTAAAATAAAAGCCAGAAAACACACTCTGTATTTTTTCCAGAGATAATGAGAGCCGCCTGTGGCCAGCTCCTGTTCTTTGTAGATTTTATAGCTTTTGCTCTAAAAGACCCACTAAAGCACCACGTCCTGCTGATCCACGTTAAAAGTGCTGATGTGTTCCGCTTGAACATTAATCTCATACAGTGGCAGCTGTA
Source organism: Ictalurus furcatus (assembly GCF_023375685.1). NCBI lineage: Eukaryota > Metazoa > Chordata > Actinopteri > Siluriformes > Ictaluridae > Ictalurus > Ictalurus furcatus. Next base: position 9,699,733 of record NC_071277.1, on the reverse strand, counting down.
CATTAACCACCACCTCCTCCCTGAAACCATAAAATCACAGACTGCTTCACCGTCAGCTATTACATCTCCGCTTACCTCAGCGTTTTCTGCTTTACCTTTGACACATGCAACATCTGGTTCTTCTCCTTTTCTTCCTCCTCCTCTTTTACAGAGTTCCTCCTGGCTCTCCCACTGACCCAGCCCTCCATGGAACACGGTAACTTCTCCAGCTTTGTCAGATTTCTGAAAGTCCTACTGTACAGAAGAGTGCTGTTTTTAAACTTCAAGTTCTCCCATCCAATGCAGGTACTGAGATCAATGCTGAGCGGTCTTCCAAGAGACTCATCCGCAACCGGAGGAACATCAGCTGGTACAAACAACACTCTGACTTCTGGAACTGGTACAAGTTTTTCACCGACTCGGGCAACCAGCAGGGAGTGAGTACCGCTGTTCTGTGTAAAAAACGAGAACACAATCCAGAGAAGAACCTGTTTTTATCACCAACCTGTTCTTACATTCATTCAGAACAAAACCCCTGAAGGTTCTTCACCTCATTCCTTTGTAGAACCTTATAACAGAAGGTTTTCCTGTTAGTGAGTTCTAGTTAAAACCTTTAGCAAGCAAACAACCCTTAAGTATCCAAAGACCCCTTTAGTAACCAAGGGTGTGGCTTCAGGGCTCCAACGGGATCCGATCTAATTTGGTCTGTAATATGTTTACTCTTCAGTTCAATCTAGCACCCTGAAGATCTCTTTGTTTAATTTACATTTACATTTATTCATTTAGCAGAGGCTTTTATCCAAAGCGACTTACAAATGAGGAAATACAAGCGATGTATCACGTGGAGAACAATACAGTAGTGCTACTATGCAAGATTTTTAGTTCTAGTGAAGCAAAGTGTGCAGAGTCGAGGTATAAGAGCCAATGTAAGTGCAGAATGTTTGTGTATTTATTTAGTTATTTGTTTGTTTGTTTGTTTATTTATTTAAAAAACGAAGTGTTGGTGGTGTGCGTGTGTGTGTGTGTGTGTGTGTGGGGGGGGTTACGGGTTAGTTAAATGTTCACAGAAGAGGTGGGTCTTTAGCCGTTTGGGTTTGGAAGTTCATTCCCCCACTGAAGGTTCTGTAAAGGGACCTCAGCCTCGCTGTGTAGGCACTACCGGGCGTTGGTCGTTAACTGATCGCAGGTTGCATGAGGGAACATAAACCTCAAGGAGAGAGTTGAGGTAGGAGGGTGCTGTTCCAGACAAGGTCTTGTACGTGAGCATCAAGACCTTGAATTTGATGCAGATGGCTACACAAAGCCAGTGGAGGAGTTGAAGAGGGGTGTGACATGGGTTCTTTTGGGTTGGTTGAAAACAAGGTGTGCTGCTGCATTCTGAATCATCTGAAGGGGTTTGATGGAGCTGCTGGGAGACCCGAGAGTAGTGCGGTGCAGTAGTCCAGCTTTGAGATAACAAGAGCCTGATCAGTGAGATAGGGTCTGAGTTTCTTGATGTTGTACAGAATGAACCTACAGGATCATGCAGTTGTTGAAATGTGGTCTGTAAAGGAGTGATATGAGAAGCCATGAGACTCAATCACAGACCCCAGAGATGTAGTATAAATAGAAAAGAGCAGTGGACCCAGAACTGACCCCTGGGGAACCCGAGTTGTGAGTTGCTGAGACTCAGAAACCCCTCCCCTCCACAATACCTTGAAGGATCTGTCTGAGAGATATGATTCCACCCAGCGCAGAGCCGTTCTGGTTATGTCTAGACTGGAGAGAGTTGACTGATGAGGATCTGATGATTCACAGTGTTAAAGGTAGCAGAGAGGTCGAGTAGGATGAGGACAGATGATATTGAGGTTGATCTTGCAAGTCGTAAGGCTTCAGTGACGGAAAGCAGAGTGGTCTCCATGGAGTGACTGCCTTTGAAGCCAGACTGCTTGGTGTCCAGGAGATTGTTATGTGTGAGAAAAGTGGAGAGTTGATTAAAAACAGCTCTTTCAAGGGTTTTGGACAGAAAAGGGAGGAGGGAGACAGGTCTGTAGTTGTCAACAACAGCAGGGTTAAGTGTAGGTTTTTTAAGTAGTGGGATAACCCGGGCCTGTTTAACTGATGTAGGGAATGTGCCGGTGGAGAGGGATGTGTTAAAGATGTGTGTGAGTGCAGGTAGTAGCGTGGGAGAGATGGACTGAAGCGTGGGAGAGATGGACTGAGGGAAACTTTTAACACTTAACTAGCCAAAGTATTCAAAGCAGTGTAGTCAAAGATGTAATCTTACATTTCTGAATATATGTTCTTGCTCTCGGCTGCCTCTCAGGTTGCAGAACTGGACCGTGTGTATCTGGCCTACCTGCAGAACAAGAACCGTGCTGAAGCCCAGCGCTCCTACAAGATCTATCTGCAGCATCTGGGTGAGATCTACAAGTCATGCTCCGAGTCTGACGACCCAAATTGTGTTGCCTCATACCTCAGCAGGCCCAAGGCCAAGGCTGAGCCGCAGACACCGGCACCGGTTAAGTCCTGTGATCCTTTCCGGGATCCCCAATGTCTCTATGCTCGGGGATACTCTGCTTATCCGTATGCAGCCTCTGCAAAGGCACCAGCTCCGTCTCCTCCTCCTGCTCCTGCTCCAGTTAAAACCCCGGCCTACATCCGAACCCCTGTGGTGAAGGACCCAAGTTCTGGTCAGTACTATTATGCCCCTGCGGCACAGTCCTTCCTGTCTGCTGAGCAGAAAGCCGAGCTGTTGCGTATTTGCGGTGCTGAGGATGTTGAGTGCCTGCAGTACCACTTCCGTGGTGCTTATGGCTACAAACCCGCCGGAGTCCCAGCTCCATCCTACACCCATCTAGGCCCCCCCTCACAGAAGGTGCAGAAAGCCCCAGCCAGCTTGTACTTTAACTATCCCAACTGTGATCCCCGCGTCAACCCGTATTGTGCCTACGCTGCTGTAGCGGCTTCTCAGAAATCAGAGGCACCATCTTCTTTAGCTGCCCTCGAGAGGTTCTGCAACCCACTATATGAAGACAACTGCAACCCACTGACGGGTACCAGGTTTGCCGCTCAATCAGAAAATCCCAAAGATGATCCAGCTTTGGCTGCAGGCACTATCCAGGAGCAGCAAAACTCCCATTACGATCCCTATGCCATGTTCCAGGATGCTGCGTCTTCCACCATGCGCAGGTTTCCGTCTGGTTCACGCCAAATTCCACAACACCCTCAGCCACCCACCATGGAGGAGAACTCTCCATCATTTGGACCTCCCGGGAAGACCAAGGAAGGCTATGATTGCTTTATTGGATACGATGAAGAATGCTACCCAGTTGGAACCCAGAATGTCCCCAAAATAGTCCCACAAAGGCAGGTTCCGCATTCAGTGGGCACCTATGAGCCCCACGTAAACGCAGATGGCACTAGAAAGGGCGTGATTGAACCCGATCCTCACTGTGACCCCGAGTATGACAGAAATTGCCGTCTGCGTCGCTACGAGCCTGAGGCTGAGGAACCAGAGATGCAGTCTTCCCCCAAGGAGGAACGTGAGTATCTGGAACACAGGGAGGAACCTGTTCGCCATGAGAATCAGAGGGAGGAGGTCTTCCCTGAACAGCAGCCAGACATGAACAACCAGGGCTATGACCAGCAGCAGTATGACCGCTACATGAGTGGCCAGGAGGATCCCTATGCCTCTTACGATCAGCCAAATCAAGGTCCCATCAACTTCCAGGACATCCTGAAGGTGTATGCAAACCGCTTTCCAAACCAGGAGCACCATCGTGCCTTCACAGGAGACTACAAGAAGAAGTAAAAGCTGAAAAACGCAGCGTAACGAATGATGATTAGGGAAATGGGACAGTGTGTGGGCTGTGAATGATGTTATTCACATCAGGTGTAAAAATATTAAAATTACAGAGAAACAGATCTTCAGCTCCAATGGTGCAAAGCGCAGTAGTGTGACAGCACCTATATAGGATTTCATTTCTTTAGGTTACACTTCTATTTTATCGGTTTAACTTGCTCTCATGTTAATGATCAGTTTAATTGATTTAGATGGTTTAGAGAAGATTCCTGGTGCAACTTGTTGACTAATGGATCGTCTGAAGTCTTTTGATATCACCTGATATATAAATTAAATATGATGAGTAGTAAATTTTCAAGAGGTGGTAGAATTCAAAAAGTATCTGAATATACAGCAAGCTTTTTTGTGTCCTATTTCTTTTTTTTCTCCTTTTTCCTTGAAAAATGCTTTTTCTCTCATTTAATGTTTTTTAATGTGTTTGTATGAAAACATTTTTCTTTGAATGTCTGGAATAAAATGCTTTTAAATAAAATCTTAAATTGGTGACATGTCTGGTCAATAAAAACTAAAACCAATACAAAATAAAATGTCCCACAGAATGAGTGTATGGACAAAAATAAAGAAAACCTTTCTGCACAAATGAAACATCCAAACCTTCTCAGAGCCCAAGAATTACTGAATGTTCTGATAACGTCATATATAATGTATAATGCTTCAGCACTTATGTACTTATGCTATCTTATGTTTAAAGAGAAAACTCTTTTTTTCCTAATAGGCCTGTATTTTGTCCATTTAGTGACGCTTTGTATTTTTTCCCTGTGCATCAGTAGGATTATTAATAATTAATGCATGAAAGCAGTACTATAAATGGACTGTTGAAACTGTAGATGTGGATATGAACAGGAGAACTGACTCTGAGTCCTGCAGAACCAGCAATCTGGAACCTGGAGGAATTTTAAAGTAAAGTAAGTAGAAATACAAGTAATAATAATAATAATATATATAGTAAAAATAAAGTTAGACAATTCAGAGTCTCCCTCTAGTGGCAAAAATTATATACAAAGTGTATAGAAATGAGACCTGGAATGTGTTGAAATATATATGTGTACAAAATATATAATAAACTAAACTCCACAGCTTTACTGGGATCTTTACTGGGAACTTACAGTGCTGCATAATAATAATGTTGTGAATTTAGCAGTGTATGACTCTACTCTAGCCTTTATAATTTTATCTCTGTGTATAATATATTTCATTTAAACATGAAACCCTATGATGTCTAAGCAGATGAAATAACCCCTCTCTCTCTCTCTTTCACTGTATTCATCACTGTCAGAGATTTTCAGGCTCTGGTGTGATGTCAGTTTTCTTCTTTTCTTTGTCGTCACCACAGGGACAACATAATGGTAACTTTAACAAACTAAAAAAACCCCAAACACAGCACTGACAGAGACAAAAAATCTTTTATCCAAAATAGATAAAGAATGAAGAGCCATAAAGGGGCATCCTTTATAAATATAATCTAATATAAAATATAATATAATTTATCACCATGCACAAAGAAAAAGATTATGGATGTCACTTGCAGCGGCCATTTAAATATGCATTCTTTTATCTGAGGGACAACGTGTTTCTGTCTCAGGGGCTGTGATGCATTATAGACGTGCTTTATATTCCCTCGCCATAAAGACAGGAAATTGGCTCGGGGAAATAAAATCATGTTTGATGTACAAAGCAAAAGAAATCCTATATGTGAGAGTCGTCTGTCTCGGTCATCTGGGTGCAAATGGATTAGAAAGATGAAAAAAAAAACCCAGCAATGATTGTTACTGCTGTTCAGCTTTTAGTAAAGATCTGATTTAGCATGTGAAGGACTTCTAATAAAACGTCCGGCTGTAAATGTCGAAAAGTGAAGAATGTCTACAGATGTTAGTGTTGTGCTGTTTGTGACCTGAAGCCAGAGATGAGTATTTTGTTGGGTGAAGGGTTTTACCATGCAACAGAGGGATAAAAAACATTGTTATTTCATATTTATTTAAACACTAGACCTCATTTATCAAACTGGATATGAAGAAAAGTGATCCGGTTCATTTGGAAAAACATTCATCTATGTTTCACTCCTGAGTTTATTTACATGTAGTATAATGAGATGATCAAATCATATAACTATCGAAGAGTGCCTGTGATTTTATACACGGATTTATGATGCTGTCAAGTTTAAATCACTTTATTCACTTATTCAAAACTGTTATAAATGAATTTTACACAAGGGAATTCTCAGCTATTCACCTCACTAATCCTCAATTCGTTTGTGTGTGTGTGTGTGTGTGTGTGTGTGTGTGTGTGTGTGTGTGTGTGCTTAATTGAGCTGCTCTGGTTTTTTCAGAGGAAAAACAGCCTCGAAAATCTTTCCCAACACTGTCAAACTCTTCGTCTCAGGTGGTGTTGGATGGAGGCAGAGGTTGGAGGCAGAGGATGAAGGCAGAGAATTGAGGCAGAGGTTGGAGGCAGAGGATGGAGGGAGGCAGAGGATGAAGGCAGAGGATGGAGGCAGAGGTTGGAGGCAGAGGATGGAGGGAGGCAGAGGATTGAGGCAGAGGACGGAGGCAGAGGATGGAGGCAGAGGATGGAGGGAGGCAGAGGATGAAGGCAGAGGATGGAGGCAGAGGTTGGAGGCAGAGGATGAAGGCAGAGGATGGAGGCAGAGGATTGAGGCAGAGGTTGGAGGCAGAGGATGGAGGGAGGCAGAGGATGAAGGCAGAGGATGGAGGCAGAGGTTGGAGGCAGAGGATGGAGGGAGGCAGAGGATTGAGGCAGAGGACGGAGGCAGAGGATGGAGGCAGAGGATGGAGTCTCATCGTTCTCATCGTTCTCATCGTTCTCATCGTTCGAAACATCATTCTGTTTCACAGAAGTGAAACAGCAGAAATGAAGAGAATTCGAAGCAGGAAGTTACTGTGGAAATCACTTTGATCAAATACAGTTTGCTTTCACCTTTTTAATTCTTTTTCAAACTTTTTAGTATCTAAAACTCACTCGGTGTAAATGCTTCTGAGGGTCTGTCTTGTGCTGTTTTGTCATTTTTGCATCCTAACAGCTCTGGACCTCTCTGTTGTCCCACAGCCGTTACATGATGGATGATTCTTACTTCACTTTCAGCCTTGAACCGGTTTGGTGTTTATCTCATTAATCTGTTTTGTGTGCCGTCATTTATCTTACACAAGAGGTGATTTTCACCACAACTAGCCTATTATTTAATTACATAATACGTTCGAATGAACTTCCAAGGTTCTTTATACAGTTATAAAGTTACGGGATTCATTTCGGGATTAATGAATCTCTCAGGTTGGATTCATTAACACTGACTGAGGAAGTTCAGACTCTACCGAGTTGTGTAAGTGAACGTGTGGAGAGAAAAGTGGATCAGTACTCACAGTATACAGTACCGGTAGTTTGAGTTACACACCGAAACTAACCCGGGTTTTACTCTGTGTGTATCAGCGCTGTGTTTTAAGACGATTCCTCGTCACACTGTATGAGATCCTGATAAACTCTGTTGTGAATTGTGTAACAGACTGTGTGATAGCATGTGTCTCCACGTCAGATTATACCATGAAGATCCTCTAACGACAGACCTGCAGTTAATTACAGAGCATTACTGCGTATGCCGCTGTTTACGTCATCGATCGGCGTGACCCTGATCCTCAAATCATTTATTTATTTATTTGTATCAGAAAAGTTCAGCACTCATACATTCCGCAGGAACCTGATTGGTCCCTGCTTCAGCTTCATCTGAAAACTTTTCAGGTTTTCTGAACCTCTGTGTAAAATAACGTGCAGTAATTTATTGTTCACAGTATTTAACATTGACGGAGAGAGAACGCTATTCAGACTAACAGCACGTAATCACCATCACCGTAATGATTTTTCAGCTACTGATAATTGTCCTGGATGGATGTTCATGCTATACTATCCTGCTAGTTGCCATGACGACAGGCTCCGACTTTGTGCTGAAATTAATTCTATATAGAAGTTGTAATTAACGCAGTACACAAAAACCTTCTAAAACCAATCTCCCTAATCGCACCAATGTGATGAATTCACTTCCTGTGCAGTTGCTCAAAACCTCTCAATCACCTTTTTCTTACATTTAGTAACAAGTGAATTATTTGCCCACAAAACACTGGATTCATAAGTATTGACACCCCAAAATTGATATGAATATAAAGTCTCAATGGTAGCACTATTTTATTGAGACTGAAAAAATTAAAGGATGAAAATTTGCATTTATTTTAAATATTCTTCCGGGATGTCATAAACTTTCAATTAACAACGTGACTTAAAAAAAAGGGTTTAAAAGAAAAGTTTTTGTGTGATTTTGTTTTTTTGTTAGAGAAAAGTTCTGCAGTTTCTCCTGCTTCCTGGTTGTAAGATTTGAATAAACTTTGCACATTCTTTTGAAGGGTGCCAATATTTTTGGACTTTTATGCAAACATGTTGTTGACCTCAGCAGCCTACAATTATGAATTATAATCCAAAGCACATCAGTGTCAGTTCACTAAAGCAGAACCGGGTTAAGAAATTCTGAATTGTGATAAATATACATTAAGTTCCTTCACATCCGAGGACAAAAAGTGTATGTGTGTGTGTGTGTGTGTGCGTGTGTGTGTGTGTGTGTGTGTGTGTGTGCATGTGTGTGTGTGTGTGTTTTCCTGAAGATGAGTTGGATTAATGAGAGAAACGATGAGATGTGAGAGATGTGTCCCTGTGAGTCCTGTACACAGATGTGTATTTATGCTCCTGTATTTCTGCGTCCTTCAGATCAAAATCCTTCTCTTCTTCCACACTTATGTTCCTCCATGAATACATTATTCCTTCATCAGTGGTCTGATCCAAAAGATCTGAAATTTAATCTGGAATTCTGATGTAAAGTGGATTTTTCTGTTCCAATAAAACGAAACTTATCCTAGGACAGGTAGAAACAGGAATGTGTGTTTATGTTCAGCTTTAAAAGTCCTTCATCTCTGAAGATAGAGAAGAAAAATGCATCGTGAGATATTTTTCTATCATTTAATCTGTTTTAAAAAATTGACTGCAAAAATAATTTGTCCGTAGCAGCAAAAGAAAGCGTGATGACAAATTTCTGACACGCGGTGTTCAGTATTATAATAATAAAAATTATAATCTTCTGTAGCCTTGTAGTAAAAATTTTAGGCTAAAAGTGTAAAGTCACAAGGTTTTATATCTCAGAGATTACAGATTAACCCACACATTCTTAGCTACGCCTTAAACACCATTCTTGTCGACTTGCTTCATGGTGCTTCATTTCCTGGTGGAACCTTTGGATTGTTGTAATCAAATTCTCAGGGCAGGAGATTTTATTTGTTAACAATACAGTTTGATATACAAATGAAAAGAATTCAAATAAGCATCTAATAATAGAAGATGTTGTGAACATAATGAGGACTATTGTAATAAAAAGCCCTAGTTGGGATTATCACGTTAGTTTGCAATTACATACATTTATTGTAATGAAATATTATGAGTTCTATATGAATTGAGAATGATTTATTTTATTTGTGTGCAGTTTAGTTTAATTTGACAATGAGACGAAGACAAGGTTATGAAGGTTCTCTCCAAAAGTCTACTGTAGAAGCTTTAAAAAGTAAGACACAAGAATATTAGACTGTAATGGTTTGTTTATTTATTTATTTATTTATTTATTTATTTATTTTTCTCTTGTGTGCAGCAGCATAGTAGAGTCGAGAACCCGCTCTCTGTCTGTCTGCTCATCCGTTGTAGTAGACCACCAGAGAGACGACGGGCTTCACGGTTCCAGGAGCCGCAGGAGAACGGGTCTCAGGCTTGGAGCCGCTCTTCGGCTTGTCTCTGTCTGGATTGCAGGCGACGTATTGGCGTGGAGTTGCACTGGGAACGTTGGCTCGCCTAAATATCCTGAGAGACTTGATGACCTTGGAGGAGTTTTGGTAGTTTGATCCTAGATCTGAAGACATGCATGTGAGCAGATTTCTGAAGCACCTGTAGAACTGACAGAAAACAAACAAATGAGGAAGAAAAGAGTGAAAGTAACGAGGAATTATAGTGCAGAGGTGGTTCATGAGCTCTGTTATTATTATTATTATTATTATTATTATTTGTTTATGTAGAATAGAAGTCAGAACCTCCATATAAAATGGTCAAAACTTTCCAGAAACACCTTGAAGGTAAAAAAAATAAATAATTTCAACATGACATAATTAACACATGAACACGTGCAGCTCAGTATTCAAGTAGAAGATCCTCTAATCAAATAATCATTATACTCTTTACATTTTTTTTTTTTTACTGTTCTTCAGTTTAACCCTTTGGAGGATCCCTTTAAAGTTCTAAGTAGGATCATGTTGGAGATGTTGTGATGCAGATTAACATCAGGTTTTTACATAAAGAATTTTCTATAACGATTCACATGAGAAGAAAAAACAAACAAACCACAAATGAATAAATGTATGATATTAAAATCCCGTGTGAAAATGTAGTGAACTTAGTATACTCCCTAGAGCCATGTATACGTATAGCCAACTACATTTTCTCAAGAGACACCAAACCGCAAATATTCCCTCTCTGTCTGTCTGTGTGTGTGTGTGTGTGTGTGTCCTCGGTGAAGTGTCCATGTGCTGAAGCCGGACACTTCACCCATGACAGGAGCTACACTGGGATGTTGCTCGATCAAAACAAAAAATGAGTGTTTCATTAGTATTTATTTAATCAATTTATCTATTTTTTTTGCTTTAAACCCACTAAGATCCTAAGCTAAGCTAAGCTAATACGTTACTAACTTTTATCTGACAATACACAATCTATAGTGAACATCAGTAATATGGAAACACGATTGCAACAAGAGTTTGCGGTCTGTATTACAGTAAATTAATCAAGAATAAGGACTTAAAGACTTTCTATTTGCAGAAGAGAAAAGCTAAAACATCCACCGTTATCCTCCGCTATCCTCCTCCGCTAACGTAATCTGTGCTGGACAATACAAAAATGCTTACCTTCATAATCAAACAGGTACTGCTTCACTGCTCGGTGAAGAATTTCTATCCTTTATCAAGTTTAGAACGTGTGTAAGTGAAAATGACAAGTCGCTGTACATCATGTAACGTATTTCTGCCAGGTGTAGAAGAGACTGGGGAAACTCGATAAGTCCACTATGCTGGGGGAAGTAACCGTACACGGCTTCGAGGCAGAACGGAAGCTGCGTGACGTCATGTGAAAAAGGTTTATTGGATTTGAAAATAAATAAATAAATCTGGAACTGGAAATAAAGAGTGTATAAAGGGTCTTGATTGTAATTTTTTGTTAGGATTGATTTTATTATATTAGCTATATACTGTAAGTCAACAAGTTTAACTGAATAAAAAAGCTGTGGTTCTGTGTAAGTCGAGTTTTTAAGCAAAGTATTTTTCCTAATTTTTTTTAAAGTGATATACATTACAAAAAAATATAAAAGAAAATATCATTTTAAAGAAATATCAGATGGGAATGGGCTGATACACAAGGTTATTGGTATCACTATCAGAAAAGAAAGTGATTTATCAGAAAAGAAAGTGAAGAAAGTGAATTGCATCTCTGATATGTACGTGTTTATATACGTTTTAAGTGAACATGGTGTTGCTGTAGTTTTTTTTCTTTGGAAAAGACGAAAGTTTTTCTAACATGCTGTTTTGTGTTAGAAAACCAGGTTGGTTCTGCAGCAAGCTTCAACAATTTTATTACTTGCCCTTCAGTCGTATTAATTTACACACAGTCTCTGTTCCACATTTATTATTTCTTCATTTATTAAGATTAATATATAAGTAAACCTATAAAACACACAACACGGTACAAGAAGTGTTATTTCTGTCATGTGAAACACACAATCTATCCATAGGGAGTCCTGCATTTGGATCTTATAAGGATTTAATTAGCTCTAATGGACATGAACACTGCATCTAACAGATTTATCCTACAGTGTTTTTTATTTGAATTTTACCATTTTTTAATTTTATTGTATTTTCTGCTGAACTGAGTCCTGAGACGCATCCTGGCCAAAAGACAGAGCTGTAACACTGCAGAAATACCACCTGATTTGGGGATTTGGAAAAATAATAATTATTTTTTAAAAAGATAAATGCTGAAGACTTTTTTTTATATAATTATTGAATCATTTATTGAGCATCGGCTCAGTGTTCTCCGTGCTCAGGTGATTTTTGCGATTTCTACATACGCTCTGTAAAACTGAGTAACGAATGAAAGAGCTTTACGAGAACCTTTTCAGCTCTACACACACACACACACACACACACACACACACACACACACACACACACACACACACACACACACACAGTGTTTCATTGCTTTTTGATTCGTGTAATTATTGTGCAGTCTGAAACCAAACCAAATAGCAAGTAAATCAAAGGAATCAATTGAAAAAGCACTTGATTAAGTTAACAACTTATCACCAATCACACATTTACTGAACACATTCTAACAACACAGAGTATTTACACCTGCAAGGAAGTAATTATGGTTATTTCTGTACATGGAGGAACACTAAACACATCTACACATTCTATATAACTGCTCTGGTGGCTTTATTCGAAAGTGCTTACATACAGTGCAAAAGTTTGTGCACCCTTACATCTCAAAGGTTTAACCAACAAGACATTCGTTTGGTGTTTCTGATGTTGCGTCATCACGATGAGAAGCAAAAATGGCACAAAGTGTAAATGACAGTTAGAACGACATTTTTGTCTTGATTTAAATATTTGCACCCTTTTAGGGTCGCTCGCTGCCTTTAAAACACTTACCATGTCTCATGATATGATCATTATTTCAGAGACACATTTGAACTTTGATAGGATAGAGTATATGCATGTTTTTTTTCTATTAATCATTTGAGGTCAGAGAATATCCTCATACTTTTCACGTACTGTTATGCAATGAGAAACGGACACAGGAAATGGAAAGTCCTGCACTATTAAAACTCCTTTAAGGCCCCCCCCCCCCATTTTAAATATAATTTAAATAAGTTTTCTGTTAATAAGTTATTTTGTCTGAAAGTTTGTCTCTCAATGTTGGTAAATGGAAAAATATAATCGGTGTGATTATTGACACCACGACGGCTCCAGGAACCAGGTTTACTCACCAGCTCATTCCTACAGAGGGGCAAATCTGTCATTTTTCTCTGATGCAGAGAAAGCTGATACTCGAATCTGTACAGCACTTTAAGTCTTCAACTCGCCTCAACTCACAGTTATTAAGGTTACGGGCTGGGAGGAATTGAAGACTGAAAATGACATACAGTGGACTTGACTTGACGTCTTCCACGAAGACTCCAGACAAAAGTCTTACAGTAGTTCGTCCTCGGTAGAGCGATAGCACAGGATGATGCACATGCTTCCACCACAGAGGAAAAAATGTTCTTGCTTGTATGATGGAACTGATTTCAATGGATATAGGTGTAAATATTCATGTGAAATTTTAAAGTACAGAGGAGGAAAAAGAAAAAAAAAAACACCTCAGTACATATTCATAGTCACAATTTTACAACTTCAGATTGAAGAAACATTTTATAAAATTTTAGAATAAGAAAATCAAAGGTAAAGGTACGTTTAAAATACATTCAAATCCAGTAATCAAGCTCTCAAAGAGTTGCTGATGTGTTTTTAGCCACATGTGAGTGATGCATTAAATTCTGACGGCTGTTATTTCATATGCATTTTCGTGTGAAGGATTTTATATAAGCGGTCACATGAAGAAGGTTTCTTCAACCTGAGAAAGAAGACATTCTGTATCTGAGCTCTGTTTTTTACATGTCTGGTGCATATACTCGTTAAAAGATCTGTTATTAATATTTTAAGAGGTTAATAAATACAGGACAGGATTAGAAAAATATGAACACAAAAGTGACAGAGGTTGGAAGCGCAGAAGCTCGTGCAGTATGAACTGATACGTGTTTTTGTGTCACAATGAGTTTTTTATTTGAAGATTATAATCAGCTTTATGTAAGAGGAGGTGTGTTTCATGAGGACTGGAAAAGGAAAGGTCTAGGATTAGTTTCTATAAAGATGGCTTGAACTCCGTGATTCAGAAACATTGATGTAGAAGGTTTTGGTGATGGTCCTCACCTGTTTGTTCATGAAGATGTAGATGACGGGGTTGATCACTGTGCTCATTTTGGCTAACAGAGACGGCACGATGCTGGCCTCGGGTGTGACCAGTCCGGGTTCTCCGAACGTCGCTACGAGCGCCATGATACCGTACGGCAGCCAGCACAGCAGATAACACACCACCATGGTGACCACCAGGAGGAGAACCCGCTGTTCACACTTACGACTCAACGCCGTGTTGATCCTCATCACCTTCATCACCAGGACAGATAATAAACAAGAAACAGGATCACATAGGATGAGCTGCTCCTCGTGGGTTTCATCGCTAGTTTTCTTCAATTCCACCAAACCAAAAAAACCAAAAGCTGACACTGAAGACTCAATAAGGAGTTCTTAAACATCTCCTTATAGAAAATGTTACCGTATCAAAAAAAAAATTGTAATCTGTTTATGTGATTAATTAAAAATGAATCCACACGTTCTGACCAGTCACAATCCAGAACTCAACAGCGCTGTAGGATAAACAATTTCATCAACCGAGTAGCGTCAGAGTTTATAAAGTTTCATAAAGAACATGAGACTGTTTTAAGCATTTATAAAGACTAGTTTAGTTTTTTTCAGTGTAGTCTGTACAGTTTTAATGGTCCTTCACTCCTTCCTCTTCTCTGATGTACCGTTCTGACATGTGAAGGTCTCAGACATTTTTTGGAACGAAGTACAACTTGGGTACATAAAGTCTAAAATGTGCACTGGCAAAAGATTTTTTAATTCCCATGTGATTTTCTTTCTCTCTCTCTCTCTCTCTCTCTCTCTCTCCCTGTCTCTCTCTCCTTCGGCACTGTAAAGCCTTCACCTCCAGAGTAACACTGCTATTTGACAATTTGAGACTTAACACTGCGTTGTCTTGATGGACATGGGATTAATTGGCACCCTGTTGTTCTGGACCATTTTGAACCCTTCAGTCTGTTCTCTTCTTGTTTGGGTTTAAAGTTAAAATCAAAGCTCACACGGGGTGCTGAGAGACTCGAGGCGGGGTGCAGGTGGCATGAAACTGCAGTGAGATGAGGAGGACGTGAACATCAGGAAAAAGCTTGTGCCTGTGGCTCAGCTGTGACTGCTCTTACAATTAAGGGTGAGAGCTCTTATGGAGGCGGAAAAGCGACTGAGCCAAAAGGATGAAGGTTACAGGCATCATGTGAAAACTTCAGTTCTGAGGGATGAGAGGAATCTTTATGGGGAAAGATAAAGAGCTGACAGAGTTGTGTGGATTGAGAGATGATGCAAGCTTTGTATACATCACTGTATTAATCTTTCAAAGACATGACACTATTAGAAAACTGCTTGAATCATAAAACGAATCAAATTTCTTACTGAGACTCGAGTTTGTGTCTCTAAACGCTGAGGCTATAACCGTAGATCACAAACAGCAAAGCAAACTGAACCAGCAAATGGAATAATAAAATCAGGGCAGGAAATAAATAAGTAATAAATAGAGTTACAGAACACAACGAAGCTTTTGGGGGAATAACAAGTTCTCTGTATTTATAAATACTTTTTTAAAATACTGCTAGCACATCAGTTGGTGAGAGATTTTAACACAGAATAAGCATGAAGCATGAGAATCAGTCCCTCCAGGACTTCTTCAGGAGATCAACCCCAGAGAAACAACAGAAGAAACCTTAATTTAACATGGTGACTCAGCCCAGACCGGACTCAAACCCAGTCTTAAACTGACTGAGTCACAACCAACACTCGAGAGCTAGAACCCAAATGCAGAGCAGATACGGAGGATGAAGAGAAACCTCCAAAAAGGGAAATAAATAATAATCTCAGGCCAACCCACTCTGTGTTGGTTATAGAGCTTAAGAGTGATGAGACCTGACATTCACCCTATAGCAAACCACAACAAAGAAACCCAGACTTAGTGACATCATGATTTAGGATTGCAGGGGAGAAACCTCTGACTGCCTGTGATAGAAATCTAACCAGAAAACAAAAACAGTCTGGAATACAGACTGGTTTTCAAAATAGCAACACCATCTTAACCTCGTCCTCACGGAAAGAGCTCAAGACTGAGTGTTGAATAACCTGTAAGCAGCCCTTAAACAAGCCAGTCACAGGTGGAGTCAGTTAGCACTAATTACCGAGAGGGAGATCTCTGTCTCCATCTGGTGGTGGGGTGGAGCCTGGTGTCCTGCACCTTACACTTAAGTGTTCTAAATTTGCATCTTTTTTTTCCATCTGTACCAAACATTTCTGATTTTCTATAAGCTAAACATTTTTAAAAAAGTATTTGCATATTAATGAGTCTTTAATGCTAAAGAGTCATCAAAGTTTCTAGTTTCTCTAAACATAATTTCATAGAAGCTCAGAAATCTCACCTTCTTGATGGCCTGCAGCAGTTTTCCGTAGCTGTACACAATCACTACAAACGGAAGGATGAGGCAGAAAAAGAAAAGGCAGACTATGTAGGACATATTGTTTGCTGTTCTGGTGGTCCAGTTGACACTACAGGTAGTACCGGGACCCTCGGGACCATAGCGGCTCCACCCGAACAGCGGAGGCACAGCCCACATCAGTGAATAGATCCAGGAGAAGGCAATGCCCATGAAGACCTTCCTGTAGCTGGTGATGTTGACCTGCGTGGCCCTCATCATGGTGCAGTAACGTTCATATGACAGAGAAGCCATCGATATCAGAGACACGATACCTACAGCAACAAGAGAGCGAGACAGAGAGAGAGAAGGTCATGATGTCATCAGCATACACCTCCAGAACAGTCCTTTATATCTTTGCTGTACAGTTCATAAAATACATTTACTGAATCATTTTCTAAATTTTGTGGCAAAATGACTTGGAAGGTTGGAAAAGAGCTCATTGTTGCACTAAAATTGTGTAATTTATTATATATTTTTCTATTTTCTCCTATTTGTAGTTATGTATCTGAAGTTCATGTCCTGAAAGTGACATTGGGCCACATGCAAGAAGTTCATTTCCAAATGAAGGAGAAACGGATCCAGAAGTGAGAAGATGTGAGATGTGAGAACTGGACAGGGTGTGAGTAGACAGATAAGAGCTTCCTAACACCCCACATCACACGTTTTATACATGTTAACATGAAACTTCAGAAGATGATTGCCTGATTGAAAATAATTGCCTATATGAAGTTCTTCAAGAGTGTGTGAGTGTGTTTGATGCGCTCAGATTTGCCTAATTTGGTTCATGACTCAAATCACAACCCGAGAAACACATCTGCAGCCGTGAAAACAAAACCAACCCTCTGTTCAGAAACACAAGAGTAAAGAGTTGAAAACATTAGCATTCACCTTAATTCAGCTATTGTTGTTCAGAAACTTTAAGAGTGAAATTAGTGTACGGTTGTACTTGAGTGTGAAGTGTCTAAACTCTTGAGAAAACCTTTTCAGACTTGTTATCGTGCATTAAGATGAGTTAATCAGTGAAACACTGTGAAGTGCCACTCTCACTACCATCGCTCGTTAATGCTCATTAACATCTCACTGATTACAACAGGTTATGAAACATCTCCATCCACAGCTGCTCGTACTGAGACATATTCAGTGTCCAATGTGTACATCAGTATTAACGCAGGGAAAGTTCCTCGTATTCAGAGTCAAGTTACGCAGCTGCTTTAGTGGAGTTTCTGAGCTTCACATTCAGAGGATGAAAATCACCTGCGTGTAGCTCACACCTCCGGGGCTGATGGGGTTTTCTTCACTAGAAGCGTCAGAGTCAGAGTTTTTCAATAATATCTAGAACACAAATTTCTCAATCAGGGATAGAAAATACGGACTGAAGAAAGACATTTGTTTTATTCTTCAGTGTCAAATGTAATTTAAAACAATAAAAAGACTAATATGATGACATATGAATGAGACGATAATGAACCCTAAACCGAAATAGGAGTCCTGTACATCACCATTATATTACTGCTCGGATAGAGCTAATCGTAAATATCCCGTTAATCACAGCTGTTCCTTGCTGGAGAAAAATAAGTTCAAGGTGAGAATCAAGTGTAACTGAGACATGCGAATGTTTAAGACAAACTCTGCCCCCTGTGTGTAACGCTCACACAACTTCTGAAGTTATGTCTGAAGTCTGAATACTGATGTGAATTCAGAACTGTGTTAAATGAAGTCCGCACTGCATGTGTAACTCTGAATACGACACACTGACACATTCTTCATTGACACAGCATGTGGGTTCTCTGGAAACCTTGTGTGTCCACAGAAACAACACTTCACTTTTAGTACATTTACAGTACAATAATTACCGAAGTTCACAGTAAACAGCACCGGGCTGGGCTCCTGTTTTCATCCTCAACACTGCAACACCACTCTTCACTCATGTTCATAAAGCTACATGACAGCTACATAAGCCCTTCATAACACTTTAGAAGCATTCACAGTTCTGCTGTCCTTCTGGGGGAACCCTTAAAGGATGGCTCTAGAACCCTACAGCTGAGTGTTTTCCAATCAGTAGGGGTACTTGTGAAGTTCAAAACTTCTAATTATTGTTTAATATTTTCTTCTTAGTACCTAGAACCTGACTGGCGTTTAACATTTAGCTTTGGTACCATCTTAGAAATAAAAAGGTTCCATAAAAAGTTCTTCACTGGTTCTCTAAGGAATTACTGGATAATAAAACGTTCTTAGCCTTCTAAAAGGGTTCTCCTTGTAAGCCTTTCTGATGGACAACTAAAGAACCCTAGAGGTTTCTATATTTTTGTAGGTGTGTTCAATCTGACCGGTTCCAGATATTCTTAGAAAAAAGAAGTTTCTTCAAGGGTTCTTTGGATATGTAAAAGGGTTTTTAGCATTTTAACACTTACACTGCAGTTAGAAAGATGGTATTTCTTGATCGTAAATAGTTCAACCGGAGTTCGTCCAGTTGGGTTCTAAAGTTTTGGCACCCTCGAGGGGACCTCCGCACACACCGCAGGTTGATGCAGGATAAACGAGAAGACAGGGTGAGAGACAGGTGAGATCAGGATGATCAGGAAGCTCCTGATGCTCAGGTGAGATCTTACCGAGGAAGGAGTTGATGAAGCCGTACCACACGCAGCCGCGCGCACCGATCAGCCACCGTCCCCGCGCGCTCGCGGCGAAGCTGAACGGCGTCCCGAGCACGCAGACGAGCAGGTCGCTCACCGAGATGCTCACGAGCATGCAGTTGATTGGTGAGCGCAGCGGCTTGTGACAGCAGAACAGCAGCAGCACGAGCGCGTTGTTCAGGAAGCCGAACGTGCCGATGAAGCCGAGACACACGGTGACCACCACATGACCGGCGGGACTCAGATCGCGTTCCAGGGGCGCGTGAGTCCCGCTGGAGTGGGAGCACGAGGCGCAGCTTCGGCTCAAATTGGACGCGATCATTACACTCGAGTAATCCATGATCCATCAAGGAGACCACTACATGACCGAATTAATAAATAAAAACAAACGAATTACTCCAAAAGCAGTACCTGTGGAGTTGCGCGTGACTCACTACACTGCACATACGTTTATTTGATCTCCGCGCGCATTAAATATGCAGGAAGGAGTTAATGATGGTGCTCAGTCTCTTTATGCCCCATTTGTCGGATCTAAAGGGATTTTATTGACCCCAACGAGCACCCGCCCACCTGACATGTGCGCGCGCTCAAGGACGGCGACACACACACACACACGCACACACACACTCAGGCTCTCGTTAAATCACACCTTTTTAAAGATAGATATCGATGTAATTAACACTGATTTATTTGGACACGGTGAGAGGTCACTGAGTCACTTCTACACACTGTAGATGTTCATCTGTTCATCCATCATCACCGGAAGTTACAGTTAATTACACACAGTCAGGGTTACAGACTGCAGGAGATAATATATCTTTTCATCGTCCAGTGGTCAGAAAGTGTTAATTAATTTTCTGTAATAGCAGTCCAGCCCTGACAGCGCAGCTGAAAATCACAGGTTTATATTAACGCCTCCTTCTAAGTGCCTACTTAAGTCTGATTTAGTAGATTTATTTAGTGAGACATTAGTTTAGGAGAAGTTGAGCCAGCTTTACATTGGACTTGAGATTGTTCACAATATTGTGGCCTCAGATAAAAACTCTCATGCGTTGGTAAAAACACATAATTTAGTGCCACAGTTACAAAAAACGTCCAACGACAAAGAATCCGTCAGTGTGAGAAAAGTTGTGCTTAAAATGTCAGTCAGAGGAAAAGCTGTGAGTTTCTCCCGACATCTTCAGGACGGAGTTTAGGCTTCTTTGTGGTTTCTATGTAAGACGACAAGCCGGGGTTTCTTTTTTTGTCTTATTAACTTGAAGATAGAGATAATAAAGAGAGAATAGAGAGAGAATAAAGAGAGAGAATAAAGAGAGAGAATAAAGAGAGAGAGAATAGAGAGAGATAATAAAGAGAGAGAATAAAGAGAGAGAATAAAGAGAGAGAATAAAGAGAGAGAGAGAATAGAGAGTAAATAAAGAGAGAGAATAAAGAGAGAGAATAATGAGAGAGAGAGAATAGAGAAAGAGAATAAAGAGAGGGATGGTGAGGGAATGAGTGTTTATAGCTGCTATAACGGAAGTGAGAACAGGAACTTAGAAATATTTCGGTAAATTGAAGACTGGATTGTATTTTCAGAGGCGTATGTCCATATGTCTTTTAATCAATATGACAGCTGATATATTCTCTCTTGTATGTATGTTTTTAACTCTTTGTTAGAGCTTTATTGTACTATTATGGCATGGTGTGTACAGTATGGAGGAACATTTGCGTTTCAATTATTAACTCCTACTGCCAGTTTCACTATCATGGCATGAATTGGATCGAGACTCCGTCTCTCTCGCTCTGTCTCTTTTATGGGGGGCGCCTTCATTTGTATCACGCAGCGGCATTAAATTTCACAGAAATGCAGTTAAAGTTAAAGGGTGTCATTACTTTTTTCATATTTTCTCCTATATTTGTCTAAGGATCAGATT
Source organism: Ictalurus furcatus (assembly GCF_023375685.1). NCBI lineage: Eukaryota > Metazoa > Chordata > Actinopteri > Siluriformes > Ictaluridae > Ictalurus > Ictalurus furcatus. The sequence goes on along the minus strand of NC_071277.1, from coordinate 9,678,832 downwards.
GTACATGGCTGATTTCAAGTGAATGACTTGTCTACAATAACAGTCACATAATTTCTCAAAATTGTTTCTTTAATGGATGGGAAAAGGTTATGGAAATAATGCCTCTGTGGTTAATAAACGTAACCTTATACTGATAATATGAGAGAAATCTAACATTTAATTGTAATAAAAGAACTTTCATTATAAGAAAAAGAATAAAAACAAAAGAAAGAGAACATCAAAATTGTATAGTTTTAAACAATACATTATATTTTACTGACACTCAAAGAGAGCAAGACACAGCTAAACATTTTCATTTGTCTTATCTGTTCATTATATGAAGAATATCTGATCATGTGTGAAAAAGAGTTCTTCATGTGAGAAAATGACGTCTGGAAAACGTGAAAATAAACGACTCTTCACTCTGTAAATCTCTGCCACCATAAATAGTACAAAAGGAGAAAGAACATGAACTTTACGTGATGACTGAATTCCCTGCTGAAAAAAATCATTAGAAACATCTAGAGATGTATAATGGTTCCTAATTGGTTCTAATGTGTTTCTGATGGTATTCATGACAGAATGCCCTTTTGGATTCTATAATCAGAAATAACCAGAAAATCCCTGATGGAAACCATTACGCCAATTACCATGAAAATCCATTATCTGTCTTTCCTAATGAACTGCTGGAGGTCCAGCAGGAGTCTGGGCTCCGATATTAACCTTTATAGTTTATTGATTTATTTTCAATGACTTCTGTCATGCTCTGCATCGTCAATCAAGTAAATAATAGCCACACACTGATACACAGCATTCACGGTTCTATAGATTCGTTAAAATACAACAATTTGATATAAGACACTGAGAATAATCTGAATTAAGAGTGAGTGGAAACCATTAGACAATTTTCATGAAGAAATGGGTTAATGTTTAATCACGATACGGAACCATCTCAATTCTGTGTTTTTTTTCCTCCTAAAAGCAGTAGAAAAAAAAAAAAGTTATCTAACCTTGACTAAGGATGAAAAAATGAAAAAAATGAAAATGCCCCCATTTCAATCGCTCTAACAAAGCCTTTCTGAACAGTCAAAGCATCTCTGATTTAATTTGTATGTTCAAACTGCTGTTTCTTAAAGACAGACATCTTGTGTTTCCAGTAAAGTCTCATTTCTAATATTTCAGAAACAACAGAAGCTCTTTTCTTCTCCTCCATGTATCTGTCAGTTCACATTTTCATCAATGCTGTCTTTTCATCCTGAGCCACTCGTGTTCAGTGCTCCCACTGTGCACCACCGCATCGTTATTAACTACAATAAAATGTCCCAAGATGATCCCTGACCAAGAATAACACGAGGAGATAAAAGCTGAGTGTCGTTACGGAGAGTGGGTTCTGTACGGGAGAGACATCAAATAAAATAAATCTGTGATTCTAATAAGAAATAAGAAACATACTAGTACTGTTAGGCCCTGATTTATTAATAATAATCCTTAATTAAACCTGAGAAAGGACAAACCCGAATTCCTACCAGGATCCATAGCTTCTCCCTAAAAGTCAAAGTAAAATAGTGGGGGGAGTCAAATATAATGGATTTACAGCCCATTAAAGGCATGTGTCTCACTGCTCAGGGTTCCCACCACCAGAGTTCCTACATTTCCTCCTTGTGCCTCACTGTGTCTCACTGCGTCTTAGTGATGTTTTGAGGTTCTTGTGAACATTGATGGCATCATGAATTCTGCTGAATAACAGGAGATTTTAGCTCAAAAGCTGGTTGCCTCTGCAAGGAGGTTAAAAATTGGTCTAGACCGAACTTTCTGTACAAACTTTGTTGCAAGACACAAAATGATTCTTGCAAAAAAAAGTCTCATTCTTCAGATTTGAACCCTGATGAAAACTGAAGATGACGTCCAGGTGCACAAACCTGAAAATATACAGGAGTTTCAAATATCCAAAATCATCTCAAGGTCTCTCTGTACATTTAAAGTCAAAATAATACACATTGTCTGTTTTTTTTCTTTCTCAGGTTTTGGTTATCACAAAGACTGGTGATTCTGCATCATTCTGCTGCATTTATGTTCCAAGTGCCTACATTCATCAATGATCCGTAATAAAACGCACGCAATGGCATGAGACTGGTCTAAAAGGCATCATGCGTGAACAATGAATCTGTCTGAGGAGACGACTGAAACCTTTTCACACTTACAATGGCTTGTCTCACACTTACCGAAAAAAAACCCCCAGATTATGTTCCATGGTGGAAAGAGAAGCACTTTCAGAAGCACTCCTGGGCCATGACATACACAGAACCAGTTCCTCAGCCTCGGCGTGGAATAACAGAAACAGTGACGGTGTGAATGGATGAACGTTTCCTATTAGGGTCCAGTTTACTGCTTAATTAATTTCAGATCTGACATTGGATATTACTTTAATAAGAGCTTTCAGAGTAAACGGGCGTCCCGAATGCTTTTTATCTTCCTCTGAACGAGCGGCAGAGAGAAAGAGCGTCTTGGTGACATTCACTTATCGGTTTCTGTGTGTAAATGAACACTGATAGGTGAGCATGCCTTCAAACCAGGAGCTGTGTTCTTATCTTGAGAAGAGCCACCTGTAGCATGGAGGATGTTCTGACATCCTGCCGCTGTGTTGCAGAAAACCTGTCGCCTCCCCAGTTAATTAAAGGGGACATGAAGGTTAAAGTCAAATGTCACTCCCGTCTCCATCTTTATCTCAGAGGGGTTTGTTTTTTTGCTCTGTGCCAGTCCTGTCACATGGCTTTCACTTAGTTAACTCATTTGTTTAATGACGTTATATCATGAATCATAAATGACCTTTATCAATTATTCACCCTTATTTACAATTTATAGATATTATGACGAATCAGAGTAAATTCATTCAGTTACATAGAAATCAAATTGTAACAGAAGCTACAAACACAAAGGATATTTATGGATGATTTATATAACTAATAAACTCTCTCTCTCTCTCTCTCTCTCTCTCTCTCTCTCTCTCTCTCTCTCTGTGTGTGTGTGTGTGTGTGTGTGTGTTATAGTAAAATACTCTCCAGAAGTGTTATATTCCTCTTAAACCACAGAAATTTACCAGCAATTTAAACTAATTAAAGAACGACACGTCATACTTTGTATCCATTTATAGTTGTATTTAATGTTGTGGAATATCCATGAGACAAGTTCTCACTTATGTTATAGCAGCTATAAACTAGCCTCTCTTTATATTGTTTCTTGTCATGTTAGTGAGAAACAGTAAAGAAGCGTAAACTCTTCTGTCCTGAAGATTTCAGAAAAATTAAAGTTACAGCTTTACGTCTGACTGTTACACAGCGCTGACACTGGAGACTCCTTCCATACACGTTACATAAACACATTTCTCCTTACAGAAAACGTGACCGTATCAATGATTTATTTAATCTGTTTATTATTAGTAGAGCTTCTGTGGCATGAGTCCCTGTGAACGAGCTGTTGCTATAGAAACTATAGTGAATTAGAACCAGTGCATTAATATAAACCTGTGATGTGCAGCTGCGCTCCTGTCAGAGCCGCTGTTATAGAAAACTAATCAACACCTTCTGACCAATCACAATCCAGAACCCATCATTCATTTTTTTAAATGAATTTAATGACACAAACATGAGGCTTGTTGGAATTTGAGGAGTTTTAAGTGTAAAAACGCTCAGTGCTAGACTGGATGTTGGAGATAGAGGGTCTTTGTTAAGTTCTTTGTCCGATACCAGTCACAGAACCAGAATTTGGACCCTACTCTGGCTGATTTCCTCTCATCTGGGCCCAGGGAAGAAATCACACAGATACCATCATTCAGTGAAAGCTTCTTAATTTAATGATACAGGAAGAATAGTGTATGCACACAGAATTATTGATAAAGAATGATAAATGTCAATTGGAACAAGTCACAGATAAAATCAAAACATCTACTACGCAGGTTTGAGTGACATAAGAACTACAAGACGTCTAGTCTACCAGATAATAAGAGAAGAAGAACCGAGAGAGAGAGGGGGGGGGGGGGACAGAAGGCGGGGTAATTAGGAATGCTCAAAACAACACATACCAAGAACACAAAACAATAAGTTTCAGTACATCGTGACACAAACTAGAGACCTTCAGAACTGAGACACAGAGATCATCATGCCTGAAACTCCTCAGTCTTGTTCAGATTCAGTTTCAGATTTATCAGATGTTGATCAGTGGAAATAAACCCCTAAACCTCAGCATACAGACAGCATTGCCATATCTCCACCTGAATACAGCAACACAGGAATTGATTTTTGTAATAAATTATTTAAACCTCATGGTCTTGGGAGTCACTCAGTGTCATTCCTCTGAGCTCTTACACCAACAAATTCTATTTCTATTCTCTGAGACCTGTGGGGTTGTGACCAGTATCCAGACAAATAGCATCCTGAAGACTCTCCTTTACTTCTGTAGGACAAATGAAGGGCTGTGGTAACCTCCTCCGGCTCTGATGAAGGCAATGGAACTGACTTGGTGTTGACTTCTGACCTCGTCTCTGATCACTGACGCCTCTGACTCATCAATCTCTGAGATACTCTTATATTTCCTATAGTTCTTCATTTTTAAAATATTAAAATATTGAGCTGTTGCACATTCTATCATTATATATATTTATAGAACAAGACTCTATGTTCAGCCATTTTCACTTCACCGCACTGTTTTTCTTCCAATGCCATGTAATCACTTTCACTCTCTCTCTCTCTCTCTCTCTCTCTCTCTCACACACACACACACACACACACACACACACACACACACACACAGAGGTTCCTTGACCACACAGAAGACTTTATTTTCAAGTACAACATACTTTATTATCTTTAGCAACAAGTGTGACTCCAGTTCTGACAGAAGAGATTTCTATATCTTCTTATTTGTGGCTGGGTCGAACAAACCCACTTTTATTTTCCTTCTCTGTGTTTATTTCTATATAAAAATACAGGTACATGAAAATGCTTTTAATTCTGATCCAGTGTGCACTTTTCACAGCGTCACAGGAAACTGCTTCAACGTGAAACTTCAGCAGTCGTGATGGGAAGAAGGAATGATGGAGTAATGCAGTAATGTGTTGATATTAAACAGGGTCGTGTGCACAGAAACAGAGCTGAAGTGGAAATTTTTTGAGTAACCAGCATATAAATGCACAATGTAAACCAAACTCCAGACCACAGCTCCAAAAATAGAAAATCACTTATTACTTGTTCTCATGTGATAAAATAATTAATAAATCATTTTGTATTTTTGGAGCTGTGGTGTGTGAACTTTTCCTTCCTTTTCTGAAGAAATGAATGAATAAATTAAGGAACGAATAACAGGTATAGTGCCCTCCACTAATTTTGGCACCCTTGGTAAATATGAGCAAAGAAGGCTGTGAAAAATTGTCTTTATTGTTTAACCTTTTGATCTTTCGTTCAAAACATTCACAAAAATACTCTGCTCTCATGGATGTCAAACAATCACAAACACAGGTTTATCAAAAAAAAAAAAACACAAACATTTGTTAAATATAGCTGTGCAACAATTATTGTCACCCCCAGGAATTCATATGAGAAAAATATATGCCCATTGATATTTTACTTTTTTTTTTAGTACACCTGGGTGACTAAGAACAGGAAATTGTTCAACCATGACTTCCTGTTTCACAGGGGTATAAATATGAGGTAACACACAGGCCAAATTCTCTTAGTCATTCATAACAATGGGTAAGACCAAGGAATATAGCTGTGATGTGTGGCAAAAGGTTGTTGAGCTTCGCAAAATGGGAAGTGCCTATAAGAAAATAGCACAAGCATTGAAAATGCCCATTTCCACCATCAGGGCAATAATTAAGAAGTTCCAGTCAACTGGAAATGTTATGAATCAACCTGGAATTGGACATGTGTCTATATCGTCTCAACGCACTGTGAAGAGGACGGTTAGAGCAGCCAAAAAATCTCCAAGGATCACAGCTGGAGAACTGCAGAAGTTCGTTGTGTCTTGGGGTTAGAAAGTCTCCAAAACTACAATCCAAAGTCACCTACATCACCACAAGTTGTTTGGAAGGGTTTCAAGAAAAAAGCCTCTACTCTCATCCAAAAACAAATTCGAGCGTCTTCAGTTCACCAGACTCTACTGGAACTTCAAATGGGGTTGGGTTCTATGGTCAGATGAAACCAAAATAGAGCTTTTTGGTAATAAACACCAGAGGTGGTTTTGGTGCACACACAGAGGTGGCCATATGGAAAAGTACCTCATCCCCACAGTTAAATATGGTGGTGGATATTTAATGTTTTGGGGCTGTTTATCTGCCAGAGGACCTGGACATTTTGTTAGGATACATGGCATCATGGACTATCAAATATCAACAGATATTAAATGAAAACCTGACGGCCTGTGCCAGAAAGCTTCAAATGGGCCGTGGTTGGATCTTCCAGCAGGACGATGATCCAAAACATACATCAAAATCAACACAAAAATGGTTTACTGACCACAAAATCAAGGTCCTGCCATGACCATCCCAGTCCCCTGACCTGAACCCCATAGAAAACCTGTGGAGTGAACTGAAGAGGAGAGTCCACCAGCGTGGACCTCGAAATGTGAAGGATCTGGAGAGATTATGGAGGAACGGTCTCAGATCCCTCGCCATGTATTCTCCAACCTCATCAGGCATTATAGGAGAAGACTCAGAGCTGTTATCTCGGCAAAGCGAGGTAGCACAAAGTATTGACTAAAAGGGTGTCAATAATTGTTGCACACCTATATTTAACAAAGATTTTTTTTAAAAAACCTGTGTTAAACCTGAAATTGTTTGATATCCATAAGAGAAGAGTATTTTTGTAAATGTTTTGAACAAAAGATCAAAAGTTTAAACAATGAAGACATTTTTTCACAGCCTTCTTTGCTCATATTTACCGAGGGTGCCAATATTAATGGAAGGCACCGTATTTATATTTTTACACCATCTGTGGCGCATAAAATAAAATGAAAGTCTGATGAAGGAATGTTAAAGCAAAACTACTAAGTATTCCAGTACTGCATAAATGAATAATATTTAGACATTCTTCACGAGGTCCCTGTTTCATCAATCCCAATAAATAAATAAACTCCTCAGAATTAATATATCATAAATATTTCACATATTCAAAGCAAATAAATATAAACAATACAGCAACAGTCATCTGCATACACATCTTTGCTTCATACATCAATAAATATAAAACAAAACTTAAATAATAACACATGAATGTCTTAAATAGACAGATTTAGTACAGTATCTGATTTAAACACAGCGAGTTCCAAACAAAGCTCAACAGCAACAACCACAAAATATTCTCCACATTCTCAAAAAATAAAAACTATATATTTTTAAACATCAGCACATTTAGCTTTAGTCCAGACAGATGCAGTTATGAACTATTCAGAGTCCTGCAACAGTCAAAAAAGAACGCAGGAGTAATGCACAGACGTCTCGAGCAGGATCGGGTTTAGATGAATATTATGCGATTCTCAGTGGACAGAAGGGGACACTGTGCTCATCCTCAACGCTGGGTTTAGTATCTGTGACAAGACAAAAATAAAAACCTCTTCGCTTAATGCTAATGTACAGCAAGCTACAGTACATAACACCTGAATAAGCCCTTCATCACAACTACACTCTTAAAATAGAGGTCCCCTGGGAGAACCTTTAAAGTAGAAAGGGTTCCTAGTAGACCAGAAGATGTGCCACAGTTTCTCAGTACCTTTGTCTGGAGGAACCATATGAGTCTATCATCTGGGTGCTCGCCTGCTCCAGGTTCCAGCTGCACCTCTGCAGAATTTCCACACACTCGGGCCGAGTCTTCAGACCTAGACGGAACAGCTGTTCCACCTGTCCAACACACACACACACACACACAATGATGTGACTGATGATCAGCGATTGATCGTTGTGAATAACGGTGATTAGTGATTGATAGTCAGGAAGAATGGTGATTAGTGACTGGTCATCTGGTCATCATAATGGTATATCGAGTGTACAAGCAGCTGTGATGTGAGATGGAATAATGGCGTATCGAGTGCAGGACAATCTAGCGACAAAGTCACGGCACCTTTTCTAAGTAATTCTAATCAAAATGCAGATTGGTAGTAAGCCGTAACAACAGCAGCCATACTCCAGGCTACCTTCAGGTACTCAATAGCCTTCTGAATGTTCCAGCCGTGACTCTCGAGCGCTGTCTGACACTCCTCTACTGTCACTCCATGGACCGCCTCCTCTACCTGCAGACATAGGTACCAACGCATCAGCTTCCTTATACCTCACACACACACACACACACACACACACACACACACACACACACACACACACATATCGGAATATGTTCTGGAAAGCCAGGATGCTCTGAATGTACCTGTTTCACACTGCTGTAAGTGTTGAACTCTGCTGAGCTCTGAGAGCTGCTGCTGCTGGGGTTGGAGGAGATACTGGGCTTGATGAACTGCTGCTGCACCATGGGTCTAACAGTCGCCATGTTGGTCCGTCGCTCTTTGTTTTGCTCGGAATCTTTCACAAACTTCTCGTATCTCTCGAGATACGTCGGCCTCTCAGGTAGCAGGTAGTACTGAGTGCTGCTGGCCTTGGTGCTCCCGCTCATGATGGGCAGGTTGCAGGGGCTCTTGGCTCGAGTCTGGTCTATATTGGTGCAGGAAGTGGCATTCGTGGGATTGTAGTTGATTCTACTGGGGCTGAGCGTGAGCTTTGGAGGGGTAGTGGATGGAGCATAGGAGTACGATGAAGGGGAGAGGCAGGACCCCAGAGAACCGACACAGCACAAAATTGGTCTCTGCTGAGTGGAGATCATGGGACTGGGGGATCGCGAGCTGGGCTGGGACATGGCGTGGTCTCGGGGAGGGATCTTAGGAGGCTGAGGTCTCTCGTCGTCATCACACAAAGAGACAGAAAGCCTGGCGCACGTCCGTCTGGAAGGCCGTGTTGGCGGGATAGGGATCCTGGGTGGGACCTGGGGCTTGTCCTCGCAGGAGGGCAGGATGATTTTGCGGTGTGGTAAGAGAGGTGACGAGGGCATCGATTGCACCGTCGCTGGTACATGCAACTTCGCCATGACCTCCCTCTGTAACTCCTTGAAGATGTCAGCCGACTGCGAGGTAGATCGGTTCTCCACAGCGAGTTTGGATGGAAGGAACAGATTGTCTTCCACTTTGCACTTGGGATCTAAATCTCCATCAACACTGTCATAATTCTGCTGGTCTGGATTGTCAGTCTTCGCAGTGTTTATGGAGCTGACCTCCACGTCCTCCTGCTCCTCAGACTCTAAAGCTACCTCATCGTATGCAGGGAGAGAAGGCAGCGGCCGGGTGTCCCAGTCCACCACGGGGGTTGGGTGCAGAGGGTTCGGCAAACTGCGGTATGGGCTCTGTGGAGGACCATAATCCAATATGGAGGCTCCAGACGGAGCGGAGTTGGAGGCGGGAATCTCCGTAATGGGGGAAGGCGAGGTGGAGCTGAAACTATCGTCTCCAAAGTCGATGAGCGAGACCTCGCTGAGGTGATCATCCGGGTCCGAGTTCTCCCATGGACGAAGGCGTAGCCCAAGGTATGACGGTGCTTTCAGAGAGAGCTTCTTCAATCCAGTGACTATCAGATCATTGTCATCATCATCATCGTCAATCACAGAGTCATAGAAAGGCTCTGAGAGTGTAAAAGCAAACCAGAGCTGATCAGCAATGGAGGAACAAATTTACAGCTGAAAAAATTCAAGTGTTCATAGTTTATATATCTACGAAGGAAAGAAATCCACAATGTTAAAAAAATCCCCAGTTCTACAGTAATAATAATCCCAGAGGCAAGATACCAAAATGTACCATTCAAACCTATCAAAAAATACGTCCAAATCTTTTGGCTAAACGACTCTTGTGTATACACTATACCCTATATAATGCGCATATAAAGTGAACAGGAAGTCGTGTGTTAGGGAATGAGATAAAAAGAAAAACTTCTGCATAAAGACAGAGATGGCAGATGATCATGTGGATCTCAGGGCGGCTTAGAAAATGTCAAATTAATCTCCCGTGTTGTATATAATCCACAGTGAAAGAAGAAGAGAACGGAGATGGTTCTTACTCTTGAGAAGAATGGCCGGCTGAGGAGGACGAGGTGGGGGTTGCTCTGAGGAACCACGGTGGAGAAAAAATGATCATACAGAAAATAAATTAATCATCAAACTATTCATTAACTATCAATTCATTCACTATTTCATTCATTTCTAACTGATTAGACATTTTGAATTAATTATTAATTAGAAAGTAGTTAACAAATGCTTTATCAGAGATGGAACAGATCAAGAAGGAAGACAATGTTCAAGGGTAACATTACATTTTTAATCAAAGTATAGCAGCTAGACTCTCTAACTTTGTTTTGGTGTCTCACTTTTGGCGCGGTTTGGTAATTTAGTTGGCCGGTCAGCATTCGGATCCATCCCAAGAACATCAGGGGGGTCCATGGGGTTCCCCAGGTATATACTACATTCAGAAAGTAAAAACAGAGAGATTTACTAACGTTTATTTTTTTAACAAAGTTGTAAATATGGAACTAGAAATACAATGCTACACTGCCCTCTGGTGGTGACAAACAAAACATTATGTACAAATATACAGTATATATAGAATAAACAGGGTTTGGAAAGTTACTTTAAAAAATGTATTCCCTTATAGTTACAAATTACTTCATAAAAAATGTCATTAGTAACTTAATCCAAGTATCACGATATGAAAGTAATGTAAAGGTAATCTGATTATGTTTAGATTACTTCAAGGTCACATATGTAAAAAAGTCAAGAGATAAACAATATGATCGAAAATACTTTTATCTATAGCTTATTGTAGAGCTTAAAAACATATTCAGTGTTTGGATTTGTTTTAATAAAATAAATATTATAAATAAATAAATTTGTTGCTCGTGTGAGCCATGACTGGTGAGAGAGAACCAGAACTATGATCAAGCAACTGTCTATATTGTGTTATGTCAAAAGATTTTTAAAAATGTAATCCTGATAGTATTCACATTTTTTTTTTTTACAAAATGTACCTGTAATCTTTGTTTTGTTTTGTTTTTTACAGCTACCATTTTTTTGTATCCTGATTACGTAACGCCGTTACATGCAGTCCGTTACTCCCCAAACCTGAGAATGAAGAATCTCCAGCGTCAGAATAATCAGAAGCCCGGGTTTCTTACTCATCGATTTTATCAGGAGCGCCCCAGCTGCGGTGAGGGTCGGTGTCTCCGTGGCCCGTGTGGATGAAGCTGTGTTTAAGAGGCCTGCTGATATCATGGGCAGAAAGTCCAGCTACAGAAGTCACCACGTTCCTGGGGAACTGACCCACCTTCAGAGTTTGTCGGTTCTGACCTCGCCACCAGTAGTTCTCCGCTCTAAACAGATTTTAGACCAAATTCAAAATCTAGAAAAGTTTGTTTAAGAGAAATTCCACTAATCAGATTATAGAAATAGGACTCTTTTGACTAATGGTAAGTTTTCACGTTAGTGCACTTTGTTTAATTTTCTACGTAATGTTGAAGTATAAAGTTATTGACTTTTTTTTGCATACATTTTTGTATCAAGAAAATAAATTCAGCCTAGTGAGGTTAACATCTGCATAAATATTATACAAGTAATTATCTGCATAATTATTCAACAAGTAAAAATGTAACAATTGGTTTGAAAACAGATAAAATCAGCTGTGTTAATTAATGCTATAAAAGATGAGACTTTTTAGGATAATAAAGTGCATTGTAATACACTATGGATATTAGATCAGATCATATCACAAGTATTAGCCAACTAAGGTAATAATAAATAATAATGTTTAATGATTTATTTATTAAATAAGTTATAATTAATGTCAGTAACGTGTACTTTGCTTTCGCTTCGTGTTCAGTAAAATAACTGAACCTCATCATGAATAGATTTTTTTTTTGTTTTTCAAAAAAAAAGTCAACTCGATGATTTTGACTACAGTAAAACTTCACGTGATCACGTGACCTGCCCTCGATGATAGTGATGACGTCGTTGGCGTGGATCTTCAACTTATCTGGTTCATCAAAGTCCTGCAGCGCTCTCATGTCTGTAGGCATCGTCTGCAGAGGCAAAACATCAGTGTGTATAAAATATCTTTACACGCACACCAATAATCCAAATCATGCAAGTGCTCATGTAAACCATGATATCGTCATACTAAACTGGATTTTCTGGATTTATGGGATGATTATTTTTATTATATAATTATAATTATTGTTAATATACTGTTTATTTGACAGCTTTCTGACATGTTTACATCTCATGGGTGCAAACAGAACATATTAACTGCATATAAAACTATCTAAACAAATTTACAGATTCATTTTGCCTTTCAAATACGTTTTGTTAGACCTCAAATAAATATCCGGCGCCATCCACTAATATTGGCACCCTTGCTAAATATGAGCAAAGAAGGCTGTGATATCTTGTTCAAAAAATTCACAAAAATACTCTGCTCTCATGGATATCAAACACAACGCAGGTTTATCTGAAATAAAATATCCTTGTTATTGGAACTGGAACTGGAGCTCTCGATGAGCCGATGAAATCAGAGCCAAAATCGGATCGTAAACATTTCTGAACATTAATGAACATTAATCATAATCTAAATCTGAACATGAATGGCAATCGATCGACTCTCACCTCCACGAGGAAGTCTCTCAGAGACACGAACGTCGGTCTGTCCTCGGGTTTTGGAGACCAGCTCTGCAGCATAACGTTGTAGATATCCTGAGGACAGTCCTCGGGTTTAACCAGCCTCTCGCCCTCCTTATCGATCTTATGGAGGATCTGAGGAACAAAATTAACAGCATGATGATGTAATAGCTTCAGTAGATTTTCTATAACAGCAGCTCTGACATTAGTGCAGCTACAAATCACAGGTTTATATCACTTCACTCGTTCTAATACGTTATAGTTTCTATAGCAACAGCTCCACTAATACTAAACGGATTTTAAAAAATCGTTCACATGGTTCAAGATTTCTTGAAGTAAGGAGATGTTTAATTAACACTTATGGAAGGAGTCTCCAGTGTCAGTGCTTTCTAACCAGTCAGAGGTAAAGCTGAAACTTTAAGTGAAAATGGGAATTCACTTTTACATGGATGTTTCACAACAATAAACGTCACTATAAACTATAAAATTTGTAATTGTTGGTAAGTTGCTGTGGTATAAGAGGAACAAAACACTTAGGGACACGCAGTTGTAGGAAACTAATCAACTTCAGGGTGCTAACAGTAACTCCACTTTAGTATTTTATAATAAAATCAACACACACGTGTTTACTAGTTATTTACATTTTGTCGCATGTGTAAAGTGTGTACCTGGCTGCCATTGAGGCCGAGCCATGGCTCCTGGCCGTGACTGAACATCTCCCACAGCGTCACACCAAACATCCAGGTATCACTGGCATGTGAGAAGGTTCTGGTCTTCAGGCTCTCTGGTGCACACCTGATCAAGCACAGAATGCGTGTGAGACAAGCAAGAAGAGAGAGAAAAGTGGAAAAGAAACTCGTCGCTACAAAACTTCTCACCAGGCAAATGGAACCTTGTGGTGCTCCTGCATCACGTAATGGTCGTCGTTCTTGGGCAGCGCACGCATCAGGCCGAAGTCTCCGATCTTGACGAGGTCGTTGGAGGCCAGCAGGATGTTGCGAGCGGCCAAGTCTCGGTGGATGAAGCGGCGTGACTCGAGGTACGCCATACCACACGCGATCTGCACGGTGTAGCGGCACAGCACCGAGATCAGGATGTGACCCTGCCGCTTTCTCAACCTGTCCAACAGAGAACCAAGTGGAGCCAACTCCGTCACCTACACATAAACACACACACACACACACACACACACACACAGAAAACAAACAAACACACTTTTATGCACGTTTTGTGGCCATAGCAAACTAAAAATTCATGCATATTTGATAAACACCAATCAGCTGTAATTTACTAAGCACATTCATGGCATATTTACATTAACCACACCCACAAAACTCAAATCTCATGGAGAGCTGAACGCTGAAAAATGATGACTTAACTGTGAAAGAGCGCCTCCTAATGGCGGTGTGCACTAAATCTTCCAGTAATGTAGCTCAGCCACTGCAGTGCTTCAGCCATAGACACACACTAACTCCTCCTCCTTTTATAAGGTGCCATTACTTTTGTTCTCATTATACAGCTAGTCTTATTTGTGTTATTTTATGGATTCGTTTTGGAATTACTTTCTTTCAAGTCGTTAATATGATTTAATATGATCGACAGTGTTAAGATTTTACTTTCAAATTAAATGTAAATAACGTTTAAACAGCACTTTAAACCCAGCCCACTGCATACAGTCCTGCAACAGATAGAGCGTTAATTCGATAGTGTTGCAATTAGAACACTTAACACTATAATAAACACGTCAGAGGTCAGAGTTTGGTCTTCGAGCCTCACCATCTTCATGGGGTGTGTGAGGATGACGCCGTACAGCCGGATGAGGTTCTGATGATCCAGGGAGTGCATGGCGTTCACTTCCTGTATGAAATTGTCCAGACCTTCTGTCTGATCCAGCAAATCCGTCTTCAGGCACTTCACAGCAACATTCAGCTGCGATCACACACACACGCCCACACACACACACACACACACACATTACAATCTCATGACCTTGATAAAGGCTCTCGTGCCTGCAATAAGGTGTGCACACAAAGAATATTTCTATGTGTGTGTGTGTGTGCGTGTGTGTCTCCCCTCACCACTCGTCCAGACGGAGCCTGCCATTCCCCTCTCTTCACCACGCCGAACGATCCGTCTCCGAGTTTCTCCAGCAGCGTCAGGTCTCTCTCACTGATCAGACAGGTCAGAGCCGCCGACTGGGATTCACCGTGAGCTTCAGCCGAAATGCTGCAGGTCGACGAATCTATCTGAGTCTCCGTCTCCGGTCTCTTACCTGTAAACACCTGCAGGAGCGGAGACTACAGCTGAGACGCCACCCACCTTTATTTTTTATCTCATCCAAATATAAACTTTTGCACGCAGCTGTGTGTATTTTTCTGTGATGACGACGACGCGTCTCTGACGTGAGACGTGAGAGCGGCGTACCTTCATCCACGACTTGCGTTTACACATCGCTCTCCGTCTCTTCACAGCTTCCCACAGACGCCGCTGACCTTCACAACACCACAGAGAGAGAGCGAGAGAGAGAGAGAGAGAGAGAATCCTCTTGAACCTTCTTTTCTTTTATTTTCAGACACTTACAGCACCACTGTTCTCTTCATGTTTACATCCTACTCATATTTATCACTTCATATTATTTTATTTCTTAACGTCAACATAAACGAGTTTCTTGTTATTTTTGTGATTATATGTTTTCATATCACACAAAACCTCATTTGCAAACAAATTATGCTGATGGATCGAGGAATCTTTCAGGATCTTTTAAGACAGTTAATTTGAAATTTCTAAAATTCTAAACATCTCTAACTGTGATATGAAGGTCAGGTCAGAGCCAGCTTTCCAGCTTTCCAGCTTAGAAGGTTGAAAATATATAAATGCAAACTCCGCCCACACACACAGGGCCGCGGCGGGAATCGAACCCCCAACCCTGGTGGTGTGAGGCGAACGTTGACTGATGAGGACAGGTCAATACACTGAATATATAAGAATGTAAAATGAATCGTTTTGTAAAACAAATCTGAACACAAGTAAACATCTATCCATCCATCCATCTTCAACCACTCACTCCTTTTCAGGGTCGCAGGGGAACCTGGAGCCTATCCCAGGGAGCATCGGGCACAAGGGGTACACCCTGGACAGGGTGCCAGTCCATTGCAGGGCACACAATCACACACACATTCATATACTACGGACACTTTAGACACGCCAATCAACCTACCATGCATGTCTTTGGACTGGGGGAGGAAACCTCCGCAGCACAGGGAGAACATGCAAACTCCGCACACACAGAGCCGCGGGAATCGAACCCCAACCCTGGTGGCGTGAGGCGAACGTGCTAACCACTAAGCCACCGTGCGCCCTCACAAGTAAACAGTTACACTGAAATGAATCATTACAGAATCTGATTCCCTCTGATTCACATCTGATGCTGTTAAAGGCTGAGCACCTGTGAGTAGGAAGCATGTGGCGTGTGTTTGACATGCGTTTGACGTGCGTGTGACGTGCGCCCACCCACGTGCCCACCTGGCCGCCCCATGCCGATCTTCTCCAGGTCTTCGGTCTTCACGTAGTCAAAGTGAGAGAGCCGAGTGACGTTAAGCTCGTCTCGGATTCGCAGGAAATACTGCTGCAGCTGCACGTCTGTGAGCAGCTCCATGAGCCACTCCGTCCCCTCGTCTGACTGCATGTCTGCTCTAAACACACACACACACACACACTTGGTATACTGTCCTCACGACTCACACTGTCAATCCATGACACACCTCATGTTTAATGCATTACTAGTTATGTACACTAGTAACAGATGCTCCACTAAATAAAACTTTGTTTATAATATAATATATTTTATCAGTTCACTCCACAGGTTTTCTCTGGGGTTCAGGTCAGGGGACTGGGATGGTCATGGCAGGACCTTGATTTTATGGTCAGTAAACCATTTTTGTGTTGATTTTGATGTATGTTTTGGATCATTGTCCTACTGGAAGATCCAACCACGGCCCATTTGAAGCGTTCTGGCACAGGCAGTCAGGTTTTCATTTAATATCTGTTGATATTTCATAGAGTCCATGATGCCATGTATCCTAACAAAATGTCCAGATCCTCTGGCAGAAAAACAGTCCCAAAACATTAAATATCCACCACCATATTTAACCGTGGGGATGAGGTACTTTTCCATATGGCCACCTCTCTGTGTGCACCAAAACCACCTCTGGTGTTTATTGCCAAAAAGCTCTATTTCGGTTTCATCTGACCATAGAACCCAACCCCATTTGAAGTTCCAGTAGTGTCTGGCAAACTGAAGATGCTTGAGTTAGATGAGAGTAGAGGCTTTTTTCTTGAAATCCTTCCAAACAGCTTGTGGTGATGTAGGTGACTTCGGATTGTAGTTTTGGAGACTTTCTGACCCCAAGACACGACTAACTTTCAGCTGCAATTCTCCAGATCCTTGGAGATTTTTTGTCCACTCGAACCGTTCTCTTCACAGTGTGTTGAGACGATATAGACACAAGTCCAATTTCAGGTTTATTCATAACATTTTCAGTTGAATGGAACTTCTTAATTCTTCTTAAAGTTTATTTTTTCAGTGCTTGTGCTATTTTCTTATAGCCACTTCCCATTTTGTGAAGCTCAACAACCTTTTGCCACACATTACAGCTATATTCCTCGCTCTTACCCATTGTTATGAATGACTAAGGGAATTTGGCCTGTGTGTTACCTCATATTTATGTCCCTGTGAAACAGGAAGTCATGGTTGACAACTTCCTGTTCCTAGTCACCCAGGTGTATTAAAAAAATGTAAAATATCAATGGGAATATACTTTTTATCAAATATATATTTTTTTTACTTACAAATATATTTTTCTCATATGAATTCATCGGGTGCCAATAATTTATAATAATTATTTATAATATTTATAATTTCTGTTACTCTTATTTTAAAATAAAGTTGACATTCATTTTATTAATAATTATTTATGAATAACAATAATTACATTAAATTAAATTGTATAGGAAACAATCAACATAAGGTCTATTAAAGAACATAAAATTATATAAACTTTTATTTGGCTTTCTTTGATTCACAGATTCACACATTTCATGTTGGTGACCAAAAGATTGATTATTTTATGGATTATTTTAAGACTTAATCATTTATAAAGATAAAAACAGCATCTCTACACCTTTACGATCATGGCAAATGTCATAATTTAGAAATAAACATGGATATGCAAAGTTTATGTGGAATTAATTTTATGACATCACAAGCTGAGTTCATAGGTAGCCCCGCCCCCAAACTGCTATATTTAGAAATAGTTAAAAAGCCTGGTTTAAATGAATTCATTTAATCAATTTGACACAAACACTTACAGCTATAGAATCAGAATCAGCATCTGGGTGGAGTTTAATCGTTTAAACATCAGATAAAAAGATGAAAGATGTTTAATAATATTTCAGCCTGCAGACAAATTCAAGCCTTCTGCTTCTCTCTCACGCAGACGGTAATCTGAGACTCGATCCCTCTTTCATTCAATGCAGCGAAAAATAAACCGTGTGCTCCAAATTCATCCCCCATAAGACACGTCCTGGTTTCACAGTAAACCAGCGAGAACATGCCCACTCCAAAACATGCCACAGAGACTTAAAGACATAGCTGTTCCCATGGCAACGCCGCATCTTCCCTCAAAATCCTCATCCATAAATCATCATCCATCCTCTCAATCCTTCTGTTCCTCTGTTTCTTCCCTCATTCCTGCGTCTGGTGACACACTGATGAGTTGACTCACTCGCTCGGGCTGAGTCATGACAGGACGCAAGGCTCAGCGTCGGCCTCTATGCGACTCTGATACACTGTTTACGACTAAGAGCATAACACTGAAATTCTAAACATAACCGTAAATGATACTGAACACCGCATCCTCACACAAACACACAAACACACTCACACTCAGAGCATCCAGCTGGTCATATAAAGCATTACTAAATTATTCACAAGTAAGCACAGAGTGCTGCTGAGCTCTGGATTGTGATTGGTCAGGAGGTGTTGATTAATTCTCTATAACAGCGGCTCTGACAGTAGTGCAGCTGCACATCACAGGTTTATATTAATGCACTCTTTCTAATGTGGTATCATTTCTATAGCAACAACCCATGTACAGGGACTCGTACGGTGGAAGTGTGAAAACGCGTGGAAGGAGTCTCCAGGGTCAGCGCTTTGTAACAGTCTGTAGCTTTAAGTTTTTCCGACATCTTCAGGACAGAGGAGTTTATGCTTTTTGTCTTAATGATTTTTTTTTTTTTTTTTTTGTCTTATTAACTTCAAGACAGAGAATAAAGCGAGGCTGGTGAGAGAATTACCCTTTACAGCTGCTGTAACGTAAGAGAGAACAGGAACTAACTTGTTTCACCATCATTAAATGTAAATAAAAATTGATTAAAAACAACAACAACAGCAACATCTTTAATATCTGCTCAGTGGTTCCTTTCCATTGATAGACAGGGTAAAGTGGTGCCAATACTTTGTGCAGAACAACAGATGGATTCCAGTCTGTAGCTGTACACCTACAAAACGACCTGTACGCTAGGTATACCTAATAAAGTGGCCCATAATTGTATATACTTTTTTTTAGCGCCTTAAATTTACATAAACAGTTAAAGGCACCAAATATTCTGGATTTCACCAGACAGCCTCAATATTTTACACACACACACACACACACACACACACACACACACACACACACCTCAGGACATGTAATAATTCTGTTCTGCATCTGAAGCGGTTTTAGACAGAAAGCTGCTTGTAACGCGCTCATGTAGGAGTCATAACTGTAATAAATCATGACGTTATAAATAATAATAATAATAATAACACACTGACGCTAACAGTAACACACCGGATATCCGCTGCTGATGAAGCATCTCTGATCTGTTAATAAACTGTCAGTGTTTATTCACTTGGTATTATTACAGTAATGATGTCGGTATAAATCCGGTGTGAAGATGAAACCTGGCCTTCTGCTGCACAACTCACCTGCAACGGATTCAGCACGCGCTCAGCTCATTGCCCTAAATTCCCCGTTAAATTCCCGTTAAATTCCCGCAGTGGAGTCGCATTTCAGATGAGTTTAGTCCTATGTGTCGGAGCACTGCACTCCGGATTATCCTGCTCTAATTATACAGCATGTACACACACACACACACACACACACACACACACACACACACACGCAATATTAAAGACACAGTGCTGTTCACCCTGGTGTTACCAAATCCACAGATTTCACTCATACTGAGTGTTAATCATTCCATTTAAACTGCTTATAATTGTACAGAATACTCAACTATTCCCATATCCTTGGTTGTACTTAATGTAATAAAATAATATTTAAATATATATATATATATATATATATATATATATATATATATATATATATATATATATATATATATATCACATTATAGCACAGTTGAATACATGAATCTGATTGGTCAGAAGGTCAGAAGGTGTGCAGCTGTAATATGCACCAGGTTTTTATGAATGCTCTGGTTCTAATACTTAATTGTTTCTATAGCAACAGCTCATTCACAGGGACTTGTACAGCAGATGCTCCACATAATCTAAATTTAATAATAAAAAAAGTAGACCTATTTTTTTTTCTAAACAAACATAATAGTTGATTTGGTGACTTTTTATTATTATTATTATTATTATTATTATTATGATGAGATGTTCATTCATGGAGTCTCCAGTTTCAGCGAACTGTAACAGCAACAACGCCCCCCCCCCCCCCAGTCTTCAGGAGAAGACTGTTTATTTTAGAGTTTATTGCCGTAGCTGCTAAAATGGCTATTTCATGGCAAATACAGATATTAATCAAACAATCAAATACAGCTTAAAAAGTCAGACATTTCTGTATAACATGACTCTATAGAAGATTCTTTCAAAAATTGTAATAGTTTTCCTCGGTCCATCTTACAAAACAAGTCTGAAAGTTTGTCCTGATAAACAGCAATGTGTCACATTAGTAACGGCAAAGAGCAAATAAATATGTTTTACAGTGTAACCACAGTAATAGTATATAAATCTATATTTACTGTATACATGTCTGTTTAATTTTATAGCTCAGCTATTCTTTATTTATTGCAATATGCAGAAAACATTTAAGACTTTGTTGAAACAAAAAATAGATCAGTTAATGTATTATTATTATTATTA
The DNA here is from genome assembly GCF_023375685.1 of Ictalurus furcatus. NCBI lineage: Eukaryota > Metazoa > Chordata > Actinopteri > Siluriformes > Ictaluridae > Ictalurus > Ictalurus furcatus. The sequence goes on along the minus strand of NC_071277.1, from coordinate 9,657,889 downwards.
TTATTATTATTATTAGTAGTAGTAGTAGTAGTAGTAGTATTGTGTTGTTTTAAAAAAAATCTGTCTTGATGTTAACAAGACAATAAAACACAGCCTGAGTGAGTGAGATCTCGGAAAAACTTACTTTCCCTCTGACACTGGAGACTCCTTCCATAAATAAACATTAAATAGTCAAGAATTAAAATGATTAATTAAAATCAAACACCACAATTAAGCGCAAGAACACATTTATTGGACGGGAAAAAAAGAACACACAGAAAGATCAGACTAAAACATTTCCAATTCATACACTCTTCCAAAAGAAAAAGAAAGATTCATCCATCACCTTAAATTGTTTAAGCCCCAGTGTTTAAGCCCCAAAGGTTCCATGTTAAACTCTGCAACAGTGTTTTCCTTTCAGAACCCCTTTAATAAGAGTGTAGAATTCATAACGGAATATATCCACAGTCCTCACTTACTGAGCTCAAACCGGGCAACTTACATCAATAGTGTGAAGAAGTGCGACATATGAACATTTCTGCTCTTTTTGGAAGCCATTTAATTTTCTTATTTAAAACCATAGTGTGAAGAGATTACTAATTCATATCTAATCACAAACTTATAATGTATTGTCCAAATTAATTAAACTAATGCATGCAAATAAATTCTCAAAATTTCCCTAGTACTGCTTCTAAGAGCTGCATCATGCTTTCAGAAATGTTTAAGCTGAGAGAGGGAGAGGGTGAGACAGAGAGCGAGAGAGGGAGGGCGAGTGAGAGAGAGGGAGAGAGGGTGAGAGAGGGAGGGAGGGTGAGTGAGAGAGGGGGGGGTGAGAGAGGTTGAGAAAGAGGGCTAAAGAGAGAGAGAGGCCAAGAGAGAGAGAGAGAGGGCGGGGGGGGGGGGAGAGGGTGAGAGAGAGAGGGTGAGAGAGGGCAAAAGAGAGAGGGCAAGAGAGTGAGAGAGAGAGGGTGAGAGAGAGAGAGGGAGAGAGAGGGGGGAGAGACAGGGCGAGAGAGAGAGGGTGAGAGACAGAGAGGGAGGGGGAGAGAGGGTGAGAGAGAGGGCGAGAGAGAGAGAGAAGGGCGAGAGAGGGAATCGTTTCCGCCTAAAAGAAGAAGCTGCTTTTAACAAACCCGCCATAAACTACAACGGATTTCTTCTGCACAACCACTGAAATGAGGAAGTGGTATATTAAGTGTGCTTTCACATCTGCAGCGTGTCGTGTGAACTCTAGTGCAGTGGGGAAAGTGATTCGATTCTGAATCGACTCACCAGCAGGAAGCGAATCAAACAAGTCGGGTGTTTCGAGTCACAGTGTTTTTGTGTAGATTTTTGCAAGCAGCTGAATGGAACGAAAGCGCAGAGCTGTAGCGCTGCAGAAACGGGTGTGCTCTGAAGATCTGGAGAAAACCCATTCAAAACATTTTAAACTACTCATTTATTTAATTATTTATTTATTTAATAATGATCCGTAACTGTATTTCTTATCCAAATAACAAGCTTTCAGCCATACACACCCCTCAAACAACGGTTATTTGTTTTTATTTGTTCAACAAAATGCAGCGTGAAAGCAAATCAAACCCAACACTGTAGCAAACGAATCAAAAGAACCAATTTCACTCTGATTCAGACTCGACACACGGATCAATAGGTGTGAAAGCACCCTTAAGAGACACTCTGGAAACTAAAAAGCTTGAAAAAACAAAACAAAAAAAACAAACAAAAAAACACAGCCACTAAATGCAAATATCCGTGTACACATTTCTCCTGGTGATCACTGAAAATGAAACTGGAATGATTTTAAACATTTATCAGTTCATAACGTAAACCCACGCTGACCAGCTGAGAAGTGTCACAGGAGAAATGCTGAGATTTCTTCAGAGATTACACACACACACAGCCCAAAAAAGTCACACAAATACAGCAGAACGTGAACATAAATATGTAAAAAACTATGGGAAACACTGTTCCCGATAATTGACTCCACTCTACAGTGAAATATGAGGGACACTGCCCCCGATAAATACACACTGGTAGACAAAAACTACCTTCACACAGTGCATTATGGAAGACACTGCTCCCGATAATGTTTCAGAATGAGAAATATGTTCCAAAATATACAAGCTTCGTCACAGAAATCACTACACGCTCGGCTCTGATAACGGGCATGTGCTGAGAATTAAACAGACCAGGTGATGAAGAGAAGTTACGGACACCCCTGCAAAGTTGATTCTTATTACTCTGTCACTAGGTGGTGGGGGAAGTTTGTTGCTGCGCATCAGTCCAAGATTTCTCCTTAGAACGTGTGGCTGAACATTTCGAGGATTTATGTGGAATTACCATCATCGTTCCTGTTTGAAATATACTTTAAGGGGATTTCAGGCACACACATTAGTAACAAGAAAAATTATACTATTCAAGATCAGAACCGTCAGATCTGCTGTTATAGAAAATTAATCGACGCCTTCCGCTCTGTCCAACGCTATGGTATAAAATCACAATATTTTAGAGCAATTTAGCTGAAAAGCCGTCCAGTCAAATCCAGAATAAAATTTGTGATCATTTTTAATGTTAATATAATCACACGATAGTCATTTTACGTCAGCACACGCCGAGAGCATTTCCGCCAAATCGCTAATTTTTGTAACAAAATTGCTGCGACAAAGAACAACACCAAATATCCAGAATCTTCGTAGTTAAACTACAATTTTAACAGCAGCTTTCTGTCACATGGACGAGTTCCTACACGCTGTGGAAGATGATGAGCATGCGCTGATTTCTGCTGACGGCTTGTTTGGTAACACGGATTCCTCAGAGCAGATGCTGCTTTTATAAATTGACAGTATAACCGTCACAATTATGGAAGGCACTGCTTCCGATAATGTAAAAAACCCCCACGTTTATAGTGAACACTGTCACTGATAAATAAATAATGACAAACAAAACACATTTCTCTCCGTGCAAAATGGATCGAAATCACAAGTTAGATGATCCGAAAGCAGTGTTTTTCCCCCCTGCGAGGGATTTAGATTGGAATCTCGACCCGAGTGCTAGTGAACAAAGCAGAATGAAATATCGGATTAGCTTTTTAATTCTGATGCGTCAGGACACGATGGAGCTGTCCAGGGTTAAACCAAACATCAAGTCAGAACCTGAGAAACAAGTGCACGCGTTCCAAACTGTGTGCTTAACAGATTATTTTTGCTGATTATAAATATTGTTTTATATTTATTATATATATATATATATATATATATATATATATATATATATATATATATATATATATATATATATATATATATATATATATCTCATAATATTAATACTATTATTACTACTACAAATGTAAAATTCCTGCCAATTATTAGATTATTTGACCTACAATGACCGAAATTAAATCAAGTAAAGACATTCAGCAGGATTTCGTAATAACGGAAATAAATACATGACGTTAAGGCTGGACGATATGGCAACAAATATCACATTGCAATACTTGGAATCATTCACGATAAAAAAAATTATAAATTGGGAAACCAAATGGATCAAACAACAATCAGGTTAATCATGGATTTGTTTCAGTGTGTTCTCAAGCAGCTGATGATAAACTACGGCGTTTGAGGTATATATCGCAATATCGCTTTGGTATCATATCGTCCAGCAATAAATGATTATCGACTAAACCTCAGTGTAAATGTCGGGTTAATTATCTATCAATCATCTTTATAACGTTAGCATTAGATTATTAGCCAAACCTGTAATAATACCGTAGGTGTGATTTGTTTAAATTATATTTCACTTAAAAGTCGACCGTTACTGTAACGTTTCATCGTTTCGTTTTAAATGTGCTGCTGGATCAGACCGCGCCTCGAGGCAGAGACGCTGATGATCAGAAGAGGTTGTCCAGAGCCCAGACGTCTCCCGCTAGGTCGTTAGCGCAGCTCTGGATGGTCCAGGTAATCAGCGCAAGCTGGTTCCGGAACAGATCGGTGTCAGAACCCATGGCCTGCTGCGTCAGGGATCCGAGGTGCTCGAGCAGAGCGCCGATGCTGTAATCACCCAAGCCGAAGATGATGTGACGGAACGGGACGTCTCTTGGGGAGACGTACGGAGACAGAAGGTTGTGCTCCACCTGCGGCGAGAAACACACCAGGCTGTTAGAACCACGTTATAACACTGAATACATTCTGACGGCTAGAGTTGGGCGATACGATACGAAACTCGCAATATATTTACATCATGATGCACTTCTCAGTAATATCGAGCTCCATTTGTCCAAAAAAGTTATTTTAATGTTGATTAAATTTTTTTAAACACTATTATTTAACATTTACAAAAAAGTATCATCGAGTATCAAAATATTCATATTTCTGCAATAGAGGAGCACCCCCTGGTGGCACCATCACGATAGGTTTTTTTTTAATGGCCAAGTAGACTTTCACAGGTGCTGGAGTGTGATTGGCCGGTTATTTTTACCCTCATGATGCGGTCGTTGATGTTGCGGCAGGTCTCTGCGACGTCCAGGTCACTGTTCTTAATCTCGTTGTGCAGAGCCAATGCGGCGCGAGAATATGATCCAATCACGGAGGACAGCCACAAATCTTTAAGTGCAAAGGATGCGTTAGAATTAATTGCTGCAACCTGGGTAAAATAAACAAACAAACAAACAAACACCACACCACCACGGAGTCACAGTGAGAAACAGCTCTGACACCTCATCATGAAAAAACATGAATTTCAAAGACTTTTAAAAACTCTTACTTGTTTGATCTGCTTTCCGATCCCACGCACGTTCTTCCTGATGATGCGCGTGTACTCTTCTACGTCCAGATTGAGGATGTGATCGTGGACGAGCCGGAGCACCATCTGTCCCGCAAACTGAGCTGCAGACACGCAGACTTCCAGAAGCTTCTGCTCGGTGGCCGCGTCAAGATTTTCTCTGGTGTCCAGATCTGTTCCAGAAAAGTCCTAGAGCAAGAAGGACATCAAATCAGATTCATGATACTGTATACAGAGAAATATAAATATATACTGTACGTATATTACATATAATATTTCACTGCAATGATTAACCGCATTAATGTGTATAAAATATTCGGAAACAAAAATCCGGTGTGGATAACGTGTTTACATGAACTAAAATATTCTTATATTCATGAAGTTTACACAAGTCTTACATGTATATACTATATAGTTACATAGTTCTGCATTTTAAACAACAGCAGCAAAAGTTCAATGATATTTTAATGTCTAGTAAAATAATTAACAAATGAATTTTTTAAATAAAATATGTTTAATGTTTCTTCTTTTCTGTATTTTAAATGCATTTTTTAAAAATAAAATTATATGCTCAAAACTAATAAAAAAACCCCACAAAGTTAAAAAAAATTACATTTCTTCTCTAGTTTAAAGAAATGTTGGAATGTATAATATAAATTATTCGTCTGTTACTGTTATATTAACTTTTCCAGTTGTGAGATCCATATTAATTTAAATTAAATTCAGCATTTTTAATGTTTATTACTTAAACATATGTTGAGAATATTTATTTTTATTGTTTTTGTGAGGGGGTCGAAAAAAGAGACACTTTCTGGTTCTGTTAGTGCTGTAGAGGTACAGGTAGAGGTACAGGTAGAGGTACAGGTGTAGACAGTAATAGAGATGTAATAAAGGCCGTTATGAGAAAAATTATGGGTGAATTACACGTAAACGTGAGCAGAATTATTAACTCTTAAATGTTAATAGAGGAATAAATAAATAATAAATAATAAATACAAACTCACGCTGTCTGAGACGAAGCGGAAGGAGACGGAGGGAATTCCAGAGAAGGCCAGGAAAGGATACGCTCCGTCCTCCATCCTCATGGGCTCCAGACTGAGAGCAGAATATGCAGACGTTCAGTTTCGGAATAAATTCCTTAAACTACCGCGGTTTCGTCCGTTATTAAAGAACATTTAAAGGTTCAGGTTAACAAATGCACTGCAACTAATAAGTGAATAACTTTATTATTAGTTATAAATGATTGTAATTAAACTATTTGTGGATATTACTGGTGCATGTTATTATACATTTACTAAGATCACTACATCATTATTCAAACCAAGCGACTGGAGCTATTAATCCTAGTTACTTTTCTCTGCAGCATTAAAACTGAAATGTGTTTATGCGGATATTAAAAACTACCCAGGTTTAATTCTGTACTCAAACTCACACTGACTGCTCCCATTTAGAGCCAGCGAAATCCTCAGAGATGGATCTACTCACATGCAGAGGACTCTTCACCTGTATAAGAGATTATTATAGAACAGGTTAGAGACATTGTTTGGGAAGGGGGGGGGGGCTAATACTTCATCAGGAGAAGTAAATTCAAACCTCATCCATTGTGTTCTTCAGGAGTTTGTGTAACAGCGGACTGGAGGAGGCTTTGAACTGCTTTATACCTGCAGGCACACACACACACACACACACACACACACACACACACACACACACACACACACAGACACAGACAGACAGACACAGACAGACACAAGAGATGAGCTCATATTTCCTCACACACAAACACACTCTCTCTCTCTCACACACACACACACACACATTTCCATAGATGTTAAGCAGGAAGTTACTCCTCTGGTAAAAGGTGTGTGTGTGAGTGAGTGAGTGAGTGAGTGTTAAAACCCTCAATAGAGAGGAAACTATAATTAACTTACTTAACTTTTCTAAAAAAATTAAAGCCTAGGTTAAAATATATATAGTTTATTTATTTATATATTTAGTAAATTAAAAACTCAAAGAACCAAACGTGTGTTGTGTGTGTGTGTGTGTTGCTGAGCTGGAGTTTACCAGACACGGTGGAGTCCAGGCTGATGTAGGTGAAGGCTCGGAGGTTGAGAGAGGAGATATAACCCTGAGTGAGAGAAACAGAACAGAGGACATTAGGGTTACACTGCAGGGTGTGTGTGTGTGTGTGTGTGTGTGTGTCTGTGCGTTCCCCAACACGGACTACACTGTATTTTTTAGAATATTTCGCTAACGTCGGTGTTGGTACTGTGGTACAATGGTGTGGTACGGTGTTGTGGTACTGTGGTATGGTGTTGTGGTACTGTGGTACGGTGGTGTGGTACGGTGTTGGTACTGTGGTACGGTGGTGGTACTGTGGTACGATGGTGTGGTACAGTGTTAGTACTGTGGTATGGTGGTGTGGTACGGTGTTGGTACTGACCTCAAGCCATTCTGTAGAACCGACGCTGCCGAAATCTCCAGCACTCCAGCTGGCGAACACGATGCTCCTCCTCGGCTTAAATCCATCTGTAGGAAACGTTTACAGGGTTTACTCTAAATCAGCGTTTATATAATAAATAAATAAATAAATAAATAAATAAATAACCGCTTTGAGCATGTCCCGAGTCTCTTCACCTTTCATCATGTCCCTGACGGCGGTGGCGAGCTCCACCAGCAGCGCCGTGCCGACGGTGGACTTGGCGAACCCGTGGCTGAACGCGTCTCTCTGAGCGCCGAGCACCACGTAGCGATCTGCACAAACAAACCCTGAGTTCGCACGGAACACCGACATGCTCGCGAGCACGGAGCACAGGAGCACGCTTCAGCTCTCACCTGGATCCATGAAGCCTTTAATGACTCCAAAAATGTTGAAAATCTTGGTGTCGGCGAGGACGTTATTAATTGTCACGGTGACGTCCGTCTCTCCCCCCAGCGTGTATTTAGAGACGCCCGGCAGTGTTCCTGCGAACTCTTTGGGCGCGTCCTTTCCTCCCATCTTCCTGCGAGTCAGAAAGCAGTTAGCATCAAACATCAAGCTAACATTAAACACTTCCTGTAAAAACTATTGGCACCCTGGTTGAGTCTCTGCATGTTTCCCCATCACATACCTGTGAAAATGGGCGGAGTTTTATGGGTTATCAGGGTGGAGATTAATAAGTAAACCACTACTGAAATTTTTACAGTATTTACAATGTAACATTTTTTAAAAAAAACAGTTAACTTGGATTTTTTTTAAAAATGTACATTTATTCAGTTGGTTATCATTAGTTTACGTCTCGAACAATTTTAGTCACTAAAACGATTTTAGTAAATGAAAACGAAAGATTTTGTTTGGTTTTTTCCTCCAAAACACAAACACTATAATTTCCTGAGGCTCCGTGGTGTGAAACTTACAGATGGATTTTGCGAGCCGTTTCCGCGGTGACGGTCTGAGCCAGAATCTCGGGGAGACCGGAGGATTTAGAAGGAGGGAACTGGGTGTGGTTGAAGGAAGGAAACCCCGGAGTGTAAGGATCTCCAGTTCCGAGGTGAACCTGGATTTAAAGACAAGCAGAGATTAAATAAATGAAGGGGAAAAAATGAAAGAAGAGAGCGAGACGCGAAGGTGGCGAGAGAACACCTGGACACTCACCTGGCCGAAGAACTCAGCATTGAGTTCGCCCTCATTGTTCGGCTCCCGATAGATCAGAACCGCAGCTAGACCGAAGCGTGCGGCGTTTGCGACCTGGACGACGAGCAGACAGAAGCGGTCAGGACAAAGTGGAGGAACTGAGCTTTCACAGCTGTGGTAAAGAGATCTGACGTACCTTCTCAGCCAGGCTGATCTTTCCAGCTCTCACCAGAGCGATGTTCTCCGTCAGGTTCAGTCTCTGGTTCTGAAGGTTCTCCAGATCTTCTCTTCGGCCGTAGTTAGCGTACACCACCTTTCCCTGCGAGAACATCGGAAGCGAGGAGAAGGAACGATCAAATAAAACCATCACGGATTTACGCATCAACTACGAGTGGAGAAACTCCAGCGAGCTGGATTACACGTGAATTATGGATGCGTTTAGATTAGTAATTTCTACAGCCTTCGTTCATGACTGTTCATCACAAAATGCTTGTTGTAGTGGGCGTGGCTGCATACTAGTTCACATGAGTAGGTCACATGACACAATACGATGTGTGATTCTTACTCCAGCAGACGGAAATCCTGACCTGACGAATTGACTACCCTGATAACAACAAACCTGTATATTTTATCTGTTGTGAAACTGTTGTGGAATGTGCATTCTTCTGGAAGTTTCTCAGTAACCTTGAGACGAGGATATGTTCTTGCACTGACAAGAACATTTAGTCTGCTACATAAAGGTGCTAAAGGTGTTATCACTCACGTAGCGCAGACTAAAAATACAGCTTATATGTCTATAATGTCTACCATGTATTTATCCACTCTATATCCTATGTGCTGAGCGTATATAGAAATTATTCCTGCTTAGACTTGCGGTTACTGCCACTCAAGTGCCACTGAAGAAACACAAACACTAAGAAACTTTTTTTTGTGACTTGATGACAGCTGCTAACATTCACTGCCTCATTAATATTCAAATGAATATTTAAATCTCGTACGCAATTCAAAACCTAAAGTTTTTAATAGAAGTGTTGACACTGTTGATCATTTGCACTGCTGATATGAACATACTCAGGACACTTTTTTGAAAAAGTCTGACAAAACGATATGAATAAAAAGTTTTGGCACCCACCTGTTTGGTTCCCGGTGCGCTGTACGCTAAATACCCTTTTGGTCTTCCTATCTCCTCAGCCTCCATCGACACTTTGTTCTCCCTGTTCATTAACGACACGCCGTGTGAGCGATAAACACACACGACTCGACACACAACACATCAGAACCCGACCCAAAACTCACCTGGATGGCACCTGCAGCTTCACGTAGTGCACATCCATCCACGTGTCCATGCCCAGATTCCTGAACTTCGCCAACACCTTCTCCGCCAGGTCGTGATCTCCCTCACTGCCGGCCTGATGGTTCGGAGAGGAAAACTCCCTGCAGGAAGAGGATGAGAAACGCAGCAGTTACATCCACAGGCCATGTGGATCAAACAACGGTTCACAGACATATGATTTAACATGTTGCACAAAGTTGCCGGATATGTAGCAGCATTTTAGAAAACAACAAATGAAAGGATAATCAGAGCAAACAGCAACGCTACAATGTTTTTTTTAATGAAATAATAAACATTAAAAATATAAGTCTCTTTTAGTTACTTTGCAACTATTGGGTACTTTGTACATATTTTTGTACGCTATATGTTTTTAAATATATATATATTTTTACTTTGCATCATTGTGGCTAATCTCTGTGTTAATATGTTTGAGGCTACTTCGTATCTTTACTTTGTAGCTTTTTTGTTACTTTGTGGCTTTTTGTTGTGTTACTTCATACTGTTTTGTAAATGTGGCCGACAGACAAGCTTCGAAATGCACCAACTCTGACCCCACCCCCGAGTGTCTCCACAAACACCACGGCTGCTTTCTGGAACGATTTACACCCTTCTACTGAAAAATAAGGTTTCCCAAAAGGTGGAACATTATCTAATTAAGAAACTGTAATATACTCTTACGTGTTCTACAGTAATTGGAGTCTGCACTTAGCTGTACAATTTATAAATAAATAAATAAATAAATAAACAAACAAACGTACTGTAAGGATTTGTGGAAGTTTGCAGTTGTGAGTTTCTCTCTCAGCGTGACCGTGACACTGCCCCAGTCCGCAAAGCTCTGAGAGGGCTCGCTGTCCTTCAGTTCAGACTTTGGCTCTTCGTCAGCGTCTTCAGTAGCAGAGATTAAAGTCTCCATGGAGACCGTGGTGTTCACGGTGACGTCAGGCTTGCGGGGCGTCACATAACCAATAAGGTAACCTGATGTGCATATAAAATAACATTTTAAATAAAAAGGCTGAGTGGCAGACATGCTTAAAAAACATGAATATTCATGATGTGTAAATCTTTTTTTTTTTTTTTTTTTACACCTGCTGACCTGCGTTCTGCAGATGATCAACAGTTAATATCACGCTGCACTACATTCAGTTCACTTGAACACAACTTATGGCACTAAAATTGTGTTATTTTCCAACCTAATTACGGTAAACATAAAGCTTTAACGTTTAGTCTACAGATAATTCTAGAGAACCTCACCAGCAATAAAGAAGAAGATAACGATGAGCGCAATCTTGGCCACTTTGCTCCACTTCCTGTTTGGTTTACGCTGTCTCTGAGCGAAAGATCCGTCCATTTCCTCTCCTCCCTCGGACGAGGACTTCAGCTCCACTGAGATCTCATGACCATCGATGATCTGATCCTGATCCTGGTCCTGGTCCTGGGTCAGGTCCCTGTACCTGCCGGTCTCCTTACGGAACTGATTTCACACAGAACATCCATTATTCAGATCAAAATCTCTCTCTCTCACACACACACTTCTCTATAAAAACAGAACTGTTTCTTGTCAGAGAATCACCACTTACGATGTTTGAAAACTTCACGTTTCCTTGATTGATGCATCCTGCCATTATGGACCTGGAAAAGAAAAAGATTAATTATAAAATAAAAGATGAATTCAATGCACAACAGCACGAGTAAGTCTACGGTGCGTTTTGAGAATCAGACTGATGTGGTGCCGTTATATACACATCGAACCTGCTCCAAGGACAAAGGTTTAATTTTTAACTCATCAATCCAAATAAATAAATAAATAAATAAATGGCTGATTCAGAGCCAGGTGTAGATGGAAGAGAAAATAAATCAATAAATCAGGAATGAGATCAACTTCCAGCAGACACGCTGATAAACAACAACAGTTAAATAACAAAGAAACAAAATGAGAAAATTGCCAGTTGTAGGCATAACAAAGTTTAGAAATAAGTAAGTAAGTAAACAGATAAAAACTCTCAGCTCACACACAGGTAGCGATGAAATAAATAAAATGATGATAGCAATAATTAATAAATAATAGTAATATAAAACACATTCAGAGCCAGATGGAGATGTGGATTTTTTTCAATTGGGAATAAATAAATAAATAAAAACCCAGAAAAAGACAGGCCACATATCAATGGAAAATAAATACAAACATAAAATAAGAATAAATTAATACATTTAAAAAGTGTTTATATAACAGCACTGAAATGTGGTGGTGGGGTTTCATAAACTGGTTCATTTTTCCTGGGATATTCAGAGAAACAAGCTTTACTGTGTGTGTGTGTATGTGTGTGTGTGTGTGTGTGTGTGTGTGTGTGTACGTGCGACAAACAAAGGCTTTTTTTTCTTAAAACTATCAGTTTATCACAATCTGGAGAAGAACATGTCCGGCAGCTTCACTGTACTTAAAGACACCTGTAACTGAACACATTTCATCACCAGGTATTTCCTGTTCATGATTTCAAAACCTAAAAACCTCAAATGGCAGAAAACTGAAACCAGACAAGGAACGCCACTAGCGCAGCTGTTTCCCCACAACGCCACACAGAAAGGCGCGAAATCTTCAACTGTCACTTCCTCACTCGCTTCGGCTGCAGAACTTTCACAGGTCCCACCTCGTTAATGATTAACGACTCATTTACCGACTTTAACGGCTCACTGTTTACTGACTCACGGGGCTTACAGTCAGCACCAACATCAGCATTAAAAATACAGAGATATAAGAACGCTAGACCAGCGCACACGGGGGTTTACAGAACACTCGTTTCAAAAGTGGGCCAAGAGCTTCAGCGGTGTTTCGGGTGAAAAGACGCACGCTCGTTATCTGACATTTAAGAGTAGTAATGATTTCTGTACGAGGAACATCAGAGGAACTCAGGATGATTTCCTCACAATAAACTCTTTCAGAGCTGGAGGCATCATCTTCACAATATCCTCGACCTGTATGAAATATGACCGAGGAACACACAAAACTCTGTTTCCTCCAAAAAAGCCTCCTGTTTCAGAGTTACAGTCAAATCACACAACAAAATCTAAGAGATAAGAGCGAGGCACCAGGATGGCACCAGGACTTCAGGGTCACCATTACGCAAATCAGAGCTCATGTGGTAAACACTACTACTAACACTGATTCAGAGACAGTAAACTGTATATATATATATATATATATATATATATATATATATATATATATATATATATATATATATAAATAAAAGGAATTATATGTAAGAATAATATACAATAATAAGAAGAATAAGAATTGATTGAATTCCTAAAACCCTCCTGGCACTGTTCTCAGGTTGTACACACAAATAAAAGTGGACAACACGCCAAGATAAGAGCAAGCAAGGCGCCAGACTGAACGCGACTCCATTACGTAAATCAGAACTCGTCCTACAGACACTGCGGTTTAAAAATTAAACTACAAACTTCAAATTAAACTAAAGTTTTCACAAAGAAGCTGAGTTTAAAGGTTTAACATGATGAATAAGCTGATCACTTCACATTAAACTCATAGGACTTCCTGTGTGCAGGGAAAAGATCAACATTTCCCATTGATAGATGTGGTTTTTTTCTTCTATTGTGTTCTATTTCTATTATCATTTAAGACTATTGTACTAAAAAAATGAATAATAAAGCAACAGCATGAGGGAATTTTAACAATTAATCTACAGGTGTCACAAAAGTCTCCATACACAGGGGAAATAAATACTTTTCAGCAAAATGTCATACAAAATTGTTCATACTTAGTTTATATTACACATACATGCATATATATATATATATATATATATATATATATATATATATATATATATATATATATACATATATACACACACACACACACATACACACACACACTTTTTTTTTCCAGACAGCCTTTAAGAACACCTTTTCAATTCATTCTTCTTTTGTCAATCATTATCATGGCTGGATCAACTAGTCAGCAAATATTAATTCTATTAAGGGTGCCAATAAGTTGCATAAACAAATTCATTAATAAAAAAAGTTTAAATATTAATGACCTGTTTGCTCCTTGTCATGAAGGGTGCCAATAATAATAATGCTGGAAATTACAATATAATAATAAAAATACTACTACTACTACTACTACTACTAATAATAATAATAATAGCAATAATTTGAGTTTTATATTAATATACAAATTCTTTTTCCATACTTCCGCCTTTTACCGTTAGCGCGTGCAATATTGTGTACACTTCCGGTTGTGATGACATAAAGGTCGTTTCAATGAGCAATGAGGACAAAAGTAACCATAGAAATAAAAAATGCAATGACACTGACCAAGTAAACTTTATTAATCAATAATTAATGCATGTGAATAAATGACAGATTTCAGTCTGACTCTGACAATACATTTAACAGCACGATGCTAACCGAGCTAATTTAAATATAAATATAAATATTTGTAAAAGTTCCATCTCAGCAGATAATAAGTCTTCATACTTTTACTAAAAAAGAAGTCATATATTTATATTTTTCAGTATCTAGCTTGCAGAACTGATTCAGTTTGGACAGCTAGCTAGTTAACTGGTTATACTGGTAAACTGCTTAGCATTTTCATTGATTCACGATTCGCACAAAATGGCTGAAACGTCAGTCTATAATGCTACAGCTTAGATAACAGACATCTGTTTTTAATCTACGCTACGTTCATTATATTATTATAACCTTAAAATGTCTCACCTTTTAATCTGGAATTAATAAGAAGCAGGAAGCAGTTAAACCATTCGCGAGATACGCGGTCTGTCTGTGTGTGTGGTGTGGCTGATCCGAACCCACGAGTCATTCAAGAACGAATCGGTTCTCTGAGAGTCGACTCCCATATTTACATACATTGAGTTAATTCTCACCTATTCCTAGGTACTCTGTTTCTCCCTTTCTTTCTTTCTTTCTTTCTTTCTTTTTCAGTTCTTGCTTTTAACTTGGTTCTTTTCTCTTCTGTTCTGTTATTCTGCATTTTACTTCTCTTGTCTATATCTTTATCCTGCATTTTCACTTCTTCTTTCCAGGGTTTATCTTATTTCTTTCTCTACTCTCTTCATCTCACTTTTTTTCAGCTGTTACTTTCAATCACACTCTTGTGTTCTTCCTTTTTTCCCTCCTCTTCATGTAATCATTACTCATTGATGTCTCATTACTCAGTGACTACGTTCACATGCAAAAATCAGTATTCCGATAGTAATTTGGTAATATTCAGCAGTATTCAAATTAGTCTCGAGTCATGTAAACACTGCAGTCCGATTGCCCGATTCAGATTAAGACAATATTCTTATTCCCCAGATTCCCACCCCTGGAACACGCTTATTTTAGTATGAAATTTGCTGTACGTAAACACCTTATTCAGAAAAACCACTGAAAGTAAATATACGTGCACGCTCAGTCTGCAAGGAATTGTGGGTAGCAATGACAGCATCTTGAATCTCCAGAGGAATATCCTGATGCCTGTTCGCATATAAACATCGCATTCGGAATATGGCTGCAACCCGAATACAGACCTTAAATGGAATTTGATGTGCGTGTAAACATAGTCATTGTAATGGGGGATTGGCCCAAGTACAGAGCCAACTATAAACTGATGTTAACCAAGGGATAGAACCTAGAAAAGTACGGCTAGGACATGGGAAGCGAACTGAGGGAAAACCACACCCAAAGAGGAGCTACCAACCCAACACAAACAAAGAACTGGGAGTGTGTCTAGTCAAAGAGGCTGGAGAAGAGTAAACAGAAAAACAAAAGACCAGGAAGGACTGACTTCCTCAAGGAAAGAAGCCAGGATGGATATGTTTTTTTTTTTTATTGTAAAAAAAGTAAGGAACTAGAGAACGCCAGAGAAACCCCAAGAGATAAGCTCCAGGAGGACTGGTCTGACAGAGAGAGATGAAAGCATTTTTTTTTATCAAATTACAAATTTAGCCTTAGTCTCAGTACAGTAATGAACACGGAGAACTCAGGAGTGTTTGAGGAACCTGTAATCAGCCTTTAAACAGGTGAGATACAGGAGGATCTGGTTCCCAGTAATTACTGAGAGGCACCTCTCCTTCTTTATTCAAAAGTCATTCAGTTATTAACTCTTTCCTTTCTCTTCAGGAAGTAAAGTCTTCCACTGAAAACTCTTTTTCGTGTTTTGCGGTGTGTGTGTGTGTTTGACTCAGCCATGTGAATGAAGCAGGTTTATTACTGCAGATCAGTGTATCAGAATAATAATCTTTCTAATAAAGAAGCACAGTAGCACAAAAACATTACTGCAATGAGGCTCAGTGTTTTTGTCAGAGCCCATGTTCCTAAACACATTTAGTAAAATTCACTGCAAAATGTTATTCTCTCTTCATTAGAAGGCAGAGTGAGCTTTCATTAAACACTTTCAGCCCTAGTTAATGAAGTTAAAGAAGAACATCACTGATCTGATCAAAATCTAGGGGAAAAAACCCCCAAAACGAGTGATTGGGAGCCGGAAGAGTCGACTCTTACGGTTGATCCGACTCTGCAGCTGTGGCAACCCGATCCGCGTCTCCTGGACGAGCTGCGCATGCGTGCAATTAACACTGAGTTTCTTTCGCATCAAACAGCGGATACACTGCGACTCCTTCCATAAATGTTACATAATCTTCTCCTTAAATGTGTTAAACAACACATTTTAAAAAATGTATTTGTTATTAGTTTTAGCTTGAGTGGAGCATCCCTGTGAATACTGTTACTATGGAAACGATAACCCTTTCATGTTACAGCTGGAACTTCAGTCTCGATGTTCTACAGAAACACTGGCATGAAGTAGTTTTTATATTTGTGTTCTTTCGTTTTTTTTTGTCCCATCCTTGTTGAACAGATGATTGTAATTGTTATATGTCCATTAATCTTATTTGTGTGTACACTGAACGTGTAATAAAAATCATTTCCAAAACAAAACACACTCAAATCCTGTAAAGATTGGATTAAATCGAGCGCGTGTGCAGGTACAGATCGGGTCGCATCGTCACTACCTGATTTGCGCCCACCGCCCAACCTGCACTGCGCATGCGCTGGGTAGCCACACCCGCCCCGAGAATCTGCACATGGCTTCTTCAGTGGTGTACTCTCAGAGCAGCACGCGCTCAATGGCTGTCAACTTCAAAATAAAAGTTACACACAGGCGACTCCATGTTTAAACTTTGTTTGTTTGTTTGTTTGTTTTAATTTGTTTCAGTAATATAATAAGTAAATGAAGTCATTAATACAATAATATATAAGTAAGTACATGAAGTCCTGAAGTTGAATCTTTGAATTGTAATACATGAATTTAGCTACCAGAAGTATATAAGTGGTCAAAGAATAAACAAATAAATCAATTAAAATAGCTTAATTTTCACATCATTCCAATTTCCCGATGGTCCAGTCAAGGAGATGGGATGTCTTTTCAACTTTCTTGTTGTATCTGATGTTATGCAAGGATTCATAAAACAGCTTTAAGTCTACTGTAAATGATGTAAGATTAGATTTGGAGGAGGTTAGTCTTACTTTGTGTGGCCTAAATTAAATGTTCTGAAACACTACTAGAAGCCTAATGGAATCATATCAGCGTCAAAGACCTGTAATATACAGCATATACTAGAAGGAACTCATCGATAAGAAGTCATTTATGTAAAGCTTGGAAAAATCAAATTCAGAAGTCTTCAACAACAAAGAAAAGGTGTATGATGGCAGATGAGAACTGCAAGACTTGTGAAGTGTCCTGGAATGGGCTTCTTACATCTTATTAATTATTAAATATTTATTCAAGGTTTTCCAGGGGTAATTTTTTTAAGGGATAATTGAGGAAAAGCTTCTTTCCATGTGAGAATTCCTTGTGGAATACTGCTCTGATCAGCGGTTAGTGTCTTTCTAACGTGCTGTGATTCTCTCCAGTTGTTACCAAGCTGTTTTCGTCTTCCTGGTCGTAGCCTTGCCTAGTTTACACTTTTTACCCTTTGCCTGACCTCTGCCTGTTTATTTACCACCATCTTGTGTAATGTTTTGGAATTGTCTGCCAGTGTCTCTAATAAAGCTGTTGTTTACCTGCACCTGCGTCCATTTCTGTCTCTTCATACATCAAAGAGATCTAAAATAAGACAGATATTATGACGCCAGATTGAGCTAACATTAAAACATTAAAAGGGAAATGTCCTTGCATGTCAACTTCAAAGTGTCTAGATGTGAGAATATGCAATCAGATCCACTCATCTCTTTAATGAGGACCCTTTGATCCCTTAATCTGGTTTCCTCATTCCTCATTCCCCCTGCTGTATTTACTGAATTTTCTTCAGGCCTTCGTTATCCAATCACAGTCAGAAAAAAGGAATTTGCTAATTGCATGATTAAGGTTTCCTTGCTTGTAGTTTCTCATTTGTAAGTCGCTTTGGATAAAAGCGTCTGCTAAATGAATAAATATAAATGTAAGATGACTAAAATTGCTTTATAGGATTTATTTAGGCAGTTTTATTTAATAAAGCACAATAAATCTGCTCACATCTGCTAAAAATGGTGCAATGTGTTTTAGTTATTGTATATTATCTATCTTCCTTTTTCTTCTATACATTTAGATTAGTATATTCAAGTATATATTAGTATATATGTAAATTTATAAAAATAAAAAATAAAAAACCCTTTTCACCATTTTCACCATCATCTCAAGTCATAAGCTAATTTGTGATAGCAGGGTGACATTAGAAAGTTGTTTATTTTAAAATAAAAGTATTGTGCGACTGTTAAGATATTTACATAGTGTTTTTTCTGCTTTTTTTTTTTTTACCACAGCTTTCTTTATAGATTGTTTTATATAGAAGGTTTAACACCTTAAATATGCAAAAACAAATGATTAGATTATTAAATTTAAAAAAAGGATAGCCTGACCCTGTTTTTCTAAAGGAAAAGAGAATTGACTGATAAAATTGTCATTTTTAAAGAATGTAAACTATCATGTTTTTTGAATTTTAAAATAATTCTAAAAAAAATCTAGAGTAATAGTCCAAACTGTCTGAAAATGGATGAGATATCATCAGCATGATTAGGTTAATTAGTTATGAACTGGTTAGATCTAGTTATAGCCTATAGACTAATATAATACTAACTTGTTAACAAACCTGGCTACTGGTTTACACAATACAGGAGTTTTAAAATACCTTTATTTTGTCATGGATGGAGCAGAGAGGGTTAAAGCTCTTGCTCAAGGTCCCAACAATGGCAGTGTGGTGGTGCTGGGGTTTGAATCCCAACCTACTGATCAGTAATTGAGAGCTTTAACCATCGAGCCACCTCTGGAATTGTTAGCTAGATGCTAGCCATCTTGCTAGTATCCCTCTTTTGAGTTAGACTAATTATGGCAATTTTTTTCTTTTTCTGTTAATGATATTCAGGAAATCATTTAAACAGATAATCATAACAGTATATAAAGGTAAGATACAGGACATATTATAAGAGATGTGTGGCAGCGCTAGTTGTAGATCACCTGCAACACCCTTTCTTTTCACGTGCACAGTTTTTCCCTTCAACATGCAAATTAGCATGTGTTGTTTGGGATCCTACTTTCAGGTGGACTACAGGTCAGCTCCTGGGACACTCTTGATTTTCAGACAAAAAAGTGTACAAAATGCCCTTTAATAGAAAAACACCTGAGCACATAAAATGTGTTTGGAGTGAAATATTTCATCAGCGATGCCATGAATTCAAAAATGGAAGTTTTGTGGATTTTAGTATGAATATGTCGGCCTTAAGGTTCTCTCTAACGTTTAGAAGAGATACGCAGTCAAAACGTACAGTCTCTCTCTACCACCGATGCGGATCAACAATTCTGATGACATCATTCTGCACTTCAGCTTCTCATCAGATTTTCTGTCCAATCAAACGCTCTCTAGAATCTCTAGTGTCCCGCCCCCCAACATTATAAACATCCCCTTGCCCGAGTTGCACTTGTTGAGCGATTGGCTATTTAAAAAGGGGGAGGAGCTATTCGATATGTCCTGCCCTGACTGGCTGTTTCAGTTGAAATTCCATCAACATCAACACTTCGAATAACTTTACGCAGAGATGAAGCGAGGGCCGCTGCACCTCGATCAGCACGGCATTGTGACTAATGTAGGAAAGAGTTCGGCAAAGTTAAATATGTTTAAGCTGAAAACCTTAGAATTTCATTACAGAAGGAATATACTGTAGGATGCCGTCAAAAATCGCATGCTAATGATAAAGATTAATATGTGAATTATTTTCCCGGACGAAATGTCATCCTCACTTCAGCCATCCATCATTCCACCATTCCAGCCTTTTCCCTAGAAAGAAAGAGTTTTTAATGCTACGGTTGAATTTGTTAAATAGAAAGTTTCTGAAAAAAAAACAAACAAGCAAACGACAGTATATCTTACCACAGGCACATGATCCTCTCTTGAGTCCATTCCATTTTGGGATCAGCGCAGATGAATCGCCCATCCTTGGTCTGAAAACTGCAGAAAAATACAGAAATCGTAACTTTGAATATAAAAAATAAGTAATTACTGTAACACACTGTACAACGTGCGGCGAGACTCACATTATAGCTCTGATGTCGCAGCTTCTGTTGATTTCCTGGATGTAGTAGCCTTGCAGCCGGCCGCAGCGTACAGGCCTCCGAGTGTAGGAAAAGCAGCATCGTGCTGTAAGGTATTCCGATTATTTACAATATTTAGAAATATCAATGCAACCATGATCGCACTAATTCAGTCCCAACATGATGATGTGTTTAATTCTCAGCAAATCCATGCCTCGTTGACCCAGGACATCTCGTTAAGCGTTAACAACAATGCAAAAAAAAAGATTAGGGTTAAAAATACTGTCATTTTTAATGATATCCAATAAAATCCAATCAATCAAATAAAACTCCATCATTAGTGGTAGAAATAGTAGAGTTTTTATTTTTATTTCTAGTCCTCACAGTCCTAATTCCATACAGGTCAGGAGTTCAATTTAAGTTTATTTACTATAGTTTATTCATTTAGCGGAGGCTTTTATCCAAAGTGGCTTGCAAATGAGGAAAAACAAGCAAAGCGATAATATCAAGCGCAGAACAATACAAGTAGAGCTACCGTTCAAGATTCTTAACCGTGTTCTAGAGAAGCCTAGCAATTAAACCACAATGCAAATTCTTTCTCTGACACGTATCTACTTTCTCTTTTCACAATTGTGGCCGTGGCTTATCATGTAAACGCTTCTACAGCCAACAAGTTGAACAAGTTAATATCGCACGAATGCGTGTTGCTTTATTTAAATTAGTCAGGTGTAAAAGTTCCTTCCAAGCTTTATTTTTCTTCATGGCATCTCAATGCACATTTAATGAGACGTCTTATATGACAGGAGGAGATGACACCGTGCTTATTATCCTATTACCCTTCCAGTAAACAGGAGTTAATCGCAGGTAGGAGCTGAAGGTGTGAGCGGGGAACTGAAGGAACGTCGGACCGCACGCGCTGTAGCATTGGGATCGGGTCTGAGAACCCGTTCGAGACGATCGTTTTGGGTTCGTCAGACCTAATCTGCATAGTTGAGAAAATCTTAAGTTATAATCTCGCTGCTGCTGAAATCACGGCTGTGGTTCACATCGTTTAAGGAATAAACAACACAGTGTAAACGTAAAGGTAACACACACATCAAAATCAGTTTGGAAATCTCTGATTCTTTGGAACCTCTACGTACATCAGCGCCGACACCTGCATGTATAAACCTGAGAACACTAACAATGAATTAGCCATTGTTATCTAGCAAATAAATAAAACTCTCCTAACCATGCGTGATTATTCCTGCACTATTGCACTCTCTGTGATCAAAACATGAACATGACTCAAACGCTGATGTACATCATGTTAGGAACAGAATCTAACATTCAGGATGTGTTTGACATGTTTGTTCTATTTTTACTAAAACAGAAACAGAATATAAAGGTGAAACATGACTGTAGTTTTTGCAAACTCACCAGTTTCTGTGTCCATGATGAAGGCACTGAGGATAAGGATGAACAGAAATGTCCCAGTGGGAAACTTAAACATGGCCATGATGTTGTGTCTGTCTTTTCCTTTCTTTTATTCTCTCTGAGCAGGTTTACAAAGCAGAGCGCACATATGCGTGTGTGTGTGTGTGTGTGGCAGAGCATGTGTGTGGCACAGAGCGTGTCTGTGTGTGTGTGTGTGTGTGTGTGTGTGTGTGTGTGTGTGTGTGTGTCTATGTGTCTGTGTGTGTGTGAGTGTGTGTGTGTGTGTGTGTGTCAGTCACAACTCATTCATGGTTCAGCTTCAGTGTGATTGAAGGTAGAAAAAATTTTATGTTCCTTATTTCCGCATTCCTCCTGCTGTAATCTTGTTTTTACAATCTTCACACATTTGTTATCTAATTGTAGTTGTATATAAAACGACACGCATTGCATCTGAGAGTACAAAATGTTTAGGACAAAATGAAGACTACAAAATGTATTTTATACCAACAAGATGCTGGAGTCCTGATTTATTTCCACAATATCGCACAAGCAATAAGTGCTGTTCTACTGAATACCAGCACAGCTGTGACCGGGCCACAGGTACTCACAGGTACTCACAGCCGTGCTGCTATTCATTTTTGCCTTATTGAATATGTAATTTGGGGCAGAGTCAATCAAAGAGATTCCTTTATCAACAGCAGTGTGATTGATCACTTTGGGAACATCCGAAGGGCAGGTAATACATTTGTCAAAGGTTGCTTCTCCCAATTATAACATTCACTAGGCTTTAATAAGAAGAAAGTTGATCAGGATTATGATTTAGCATCTTCAAACGATCAAAACATTTCTTAATATATAAGCATGACTTATGCCTCTGAAACAGCTCTGAGCCGTCAAGCAGGCCCGGATTAACACAGTGTGGTCTGTTGTGGATAAAAATGACATGAAATAAACATGAGGGAGACCTAGTATGAGTAATATGTAATTTTATTGAAAATTCACAGAACTGGTGGGTGCATAATCTTGAGGAGAGCGGTAGGGGGAAGAAAATGGGGTGTGTCCTGGGGACATGGGATAGTCAGCAAAGGTGAAATAAGGAGATCACTGAGAGTAGGGCGGACTGACAGGTGAGAAGAGGGAAGAATGGTCAGAGCCCAGATCAGAGAAGGTGACATCATCCTCAGACTGAAAGCTGGAGGGAGGGTCTGTCTGTGTAGAGGCGTCAATACACACATTCACGGGGTGGAGTCTGTATCGGGGGGGGGGGGGACGACCCCGCATTTCCATTTCCAGAGGGGGTGCTGCGAAGAACGTTAAGTAGCACCATGATGTCAGCAGTGAGATGCGCGAGCTGATAGTGAGTGTTCAGGTCCAAATCCAGCCCCTCCCGTAAAGAAGAGAAGGAAAAATGACGACGGGCACCTAGACACACAGAAGCGGTATTAGGCGGATATTGACGAATTGGATTCACACTTTAAGATCTTTTAAGAATAACACACTATGGTTTATAAGTCACAAAGAAGTATAAGAGCTGAGGAGTGCAAACACACACACACACACACACACACACACACTCTCGTACAGTCAAGGGCAGGCATGTAGACGTAACCCACACACACTCTCTCTCTCTCTCTCTCTCTCTCTCTCTCTCACACACACACACACACACATAACATTATAACTTTATAAGAATAATAAAAAGGAGTATTAAGATATTATAAGGGTAATATAAAGAGTAGTAGGATATGTAGGATAGTAGAAGGGTAATATAATGATATTATGAAGTAGGAAGTACAGTAAACCATTTTGCAAGCAGTATAACTATATATAAAATAGAGATATAGAGCAAATATGAAAATAAATTGTAAACCAGAAATACAGAAAAATGTAACTTACTCATAATTCAGATGGTGAAGATTCTTGTCTCGCAAGGAAGGGCTTAATTTTAAGTGAAAACCATGAGGAGCCATTTATAAGGGTAGCTGAGTCAAGCTGCCCCCGCGAGATAATAGTGAGACCAAGGTCTCTCTAAATTGTTTTGTCTCTCTCCACTTTCGAACCTAATGGTATCCAGAAAGTCCTCTTTCAAAACATAATGGTAAATTTGATAAGCCTCTTTCAAAACATAATGGTAATGTAGATGAGCTCTTTTTTAACCCTATTGGTATTGATATCATAGTCTTTCTGAAATATATTGGTTATCTACTGTGTAAATACAGTATAAATACTGGAGCTTGAGCTCCGGGTGTCAGATCACTTCTGAGAATTCTCATCGGTGTGGATCTCGTGTGGTGGAACAGAACCAATAAATCTGTACCCTTGCTTCTTCTCACTCACGGCTGGTGTCTTTTTTTCTATCTCCAACTGGGTTTACAGATGTGAGTATTTGCTTCTATGTTGAATTTTAAGTGTTTTTGGGTAATAGGCTAAATTTGGGCCAGCAGGTCCCAGGGTGAAATTGAAATTTACTCTGGCTACAAAGACATAGATTTACATGAAATTCAATCTAAAGTACAGGCTCACTGCACGTACTACAGACAAATGTAATACCCAAACAAAAAAGCTGCCACAATTGATAGACATCTGCTTACAAATTCCATCCTAGCTCTTGCACTGATGCTCAGATCTGAACGCAACTCATATGCCAATGCAACACGTCATCATAAATGGCCTGTACGAGGACTACGTACAAAACCCTTACAGATTATGTCTAAAAACAATCATCGCACACACACACTAAATATAAGGCAAGTCTGAGAAAGTCTGTTGTAAGCAACATATGAACAGCTGGATTCATCACCACGGAGACATCACCAACTGAGCAAGCAGTTAAAAGACAAAACTGTTCCACAAATATCAACGTTGCATATCTGCACAGAAATAATGTTCAATCACTCTTACATTCAGCAGAACATTGACTTTCCTGAAGTCGTCAATTAAATCTTTAACTTTACTTTTCAAAATCTGAAGAAAAAAACTTGCGATCGTGGGTATGTTGTGGCTATGTACCGTGATCATTTTTTAGTTTTCGTTCCACACAACAGATTAACTGATGCCTGTCAATTCTGAATTATTCTGATATGTTAGATTGGTGCCAGCAGCACTGCGTCACTGTGGACTCGACTCGTACTGGGGGGAAATTCTTTATATATATACAGTGAGAGAAATAAGTATTGGACGTGTCAACATTTTTTTCAGTAAATATATTTCCAATAAGGCTATTCATATGAAATTTTCACCAGATATTAACTGTCCATCATGGATAGACCTTCCAGCAGGACAACGATCCAAAACATACAGCAAAGGAAACTCTCAATAGGTTTCAGAGAAAAAAAATCAAGGCCCAGCCAATCACCTGACTCGAATCCAACTGAACAAGATTTAAAGACAATATGTTTAGAAGAACGGACCAAAATCACACCTGAATACTGTGGCCCATTAATGTCTTCATTCAGGAAGCGTCTTGAAGCTGTCATTACAAACAAAGGTATTAAATATTAAATACATTTCAGTTAGCGTGTCCAATACTTTTTCCCCGTGTCATTCCACTATATTACACATAACTTTATTTATGGACTTTAATGTTGTGAATTTTTTACATTTCCGGATTTCTTGAGTTAATACCGATGTCTGGTGAAAATTTCATGTGAATAACCTCATTGGAAATATATTTACTGAAAATATTTGTTGACGTGTTCAATACGTGTTCAATGATCCCCCATTGTTTATTTTTATATTCTCTCTCTTTTTCTCTCTCTCTCTCTCTTATATATATATATATATATATATATATATATATATATATATATATATATACACACACACATACACACACAAAATTTGGCCCTTGTCAACGTCACTCAGATCCTTACGCTTGCCCATTTTTCCTGCTTCCAACGCATCAACTTTAGAGAACTGACCGTTCACCTGCTGCTGATCTTTGTGATCTTGGACTTGTTGGATATAAGTTGAGCATTTCAGTGTGATATTTTAATGCACAGACTATCAAACACGGTCCAATTAACCAGAGTTTAAATTGTAATAGTAATGACACACCATTCCCAGATTGTTAACATCAATGGAGAGTTTTAAGAAGTCCAATATGGTGGACCCAATGTTCTTTTAGAACCCCAAATTTTTCTCCTTTTATTTACCGTCTCTTCGACTTGAACACGTAAAATATTTTAAAAATCATATAAAGAACAGGGTGAAGGCTGTGCTTTTTCATGCTGTGCTTTTTATTAAACAAAAATTTAACATAATGTGCATTTAATGTGGTAAGTGATGCTTGTTTTTTTTTAGCATCCTCATTTTTTTGTTATTTATACAGAAGGAAGAAGTAAATTTTCAAACCACATTTTATCCATCAATACAGTCTTGTTTGTTTTTCACATTTACAATTAAAAAATTATATTTATATATAAAGCAAAACAAAATATGGATGTATTAGAAACTCCCTCAGCATTCTCTGAGTATTAGGGTACACAATATGTGAATGTGAGACTGCGGCTCCCACAAGGGGCCAAAATTCTAATAGAAGCACATCTTTAAGATGCTCTAATAAGAGGAAAATAAAGACTTCATTTGGAAGAAAGAACTGATAATCTTAATTCTAAGGCTGAATTAAATGTCCTGAGCTGGAACTCATCCTCAGTTCAGTGTCCCAGACTTCCCCATTACTGCAGCCTTCTTCCTAAAAATAAAAACAAACAGTAGTTTTAAAAAAAATTTTTTAGTGAAAGTATTGTTCTTGTGTGTAGAATAACTTTTAAAAAGCTGAATTGCTTTCACTGGGCTGATAAAACTGCTTTTCTCACCGTAGGCATGTGACTCTGTCCTGAGTCCATCTCATCTTCGGATCAGCGCAGACAAATTTACCGTGTCGGGCCTCAAATCTGCAGAAAATACAGAAAAGTGTGTGAGTTAAATGAATTATGGAACTACCACAGTTTTACTGTAATACTATGGTTTTATTATGGTACTGTGCTGTTATGGTTTTGCTACAGTACTTTATGGTAACCATGCTAAGCATAACACTACCATGGAGCTACTATGGAATCTCATGGTAACCATGGTAACTGTGATACTTCATTAAAACTGTCATAGTCATCATTTTCTTTCAGTGTAGCGTTGAGACTCACATTATAGCTCTGATGTCACAGTTTCCGATGATTTCCTGGATGGTGTAACCTTTCAGCTGGCTGCAGCGAATGGGCCTCTGGGTGTAAGAAAAGCAGCATCGTGCTACGAGACGAAATGAGACGAGATCGTAGTGATTAATGATATTATTAGATTATATTAGATTCAACGTTACTATCATTGTGCAGAGTACAAGTATAGAGCCAATAAACTGCAGTTAGCATCTAACCAGAAGTGCAAATAGCAATATGTCAATATATATACATAGACATATAGAGAGAGAAAGTAGAGACCAGCTCAGTGCAAATGACAAGATACATATATAGAAGATTCATTGTACAGAGAGATGAGGTATATATGTCTGGTGACCATCAGGTGACTGTACAGGTGTACATGTAGTAATTAGTCAGTAATGTTAGAGAGGTAAGATTGAGAATGATGTGTAAGGGCCAGTACCATGGTAGTGCTACTTTTGACAATTGGTACTTAAGAGTACAAACAGCATTAATACTGTACATTACAGGTGTTTTTTGAAACATGGGTCACAGTGGGGTGTACAGTTCAGGCTGACAGCTGATGGGAATAATCTCTTCCTGAGTGTGCTAGATCTTTTAGATATATTAGATCATTATGATCAGATATACTAGATGTGATACCGCATGTCCTCTTGTGCCCTTCATGCAGATTTAATAAATATCTCATGCACATGAACTGAATCAGGTATTTTGGTCCGTGGGGTCCCGTATGTTCTGTTTAATACTCCGCAACACACATCTTGCTGACGCAAGATTGCAACTGCTCTCTTGCAATCTTGATATTAATAATTTACAATATAATCAGTGTTTAACTTTAACTTTGCTTGTTAATAAGAGATGGACAAAATTTCACAGGGAATAAAACCACATTTTAGTGTCATATAATAAATAATAAATAAATCAACTTTTTACTTTCTGGCCCAAATGATTTCAACATACATGCAAAGCTTAATCTATAAACCTTATTCATTAAAAATAAAGATGATGGAATTAAGTATATTTTTCTAATCTCACCTGTTTCTGTGTCCATGATGAAGGCACTGAGGATGATGATGAACAGAAATGTCCTACTAGAAATCTTAACCATAGTCATTATATTATATCCGTTTTTCCCTCTCTCTGTCTCTCTCTGTCTGTCTATCTCTCTCTCTCTTTTTCTCTTTCTTGGTAGATGAACAGTGCATGTGTCTCTCACAGAGCGCCTCTTTTTTAAACCATATCTCCTGGGACTTTCCCACATGGATATCTTTGGTGTTTTTTTGTGTGCAATCACCTGCTGGATTAATCTTTCCGCATTCCCCCTTCTGTAAACACGCCTACCTGGCACAGACTACAAGCACAACCTGATCATGACCTAAATTCAACTCTCTAATGTTGTGCATACTGTACATACACCAATCACCTATAACATTACAACCACTGACAGGTGAAATGAATAACATTGATTATAACATTGATTATAACGGCACAGCGGGTGGGATATGTTTATTAGGTAGCAAGTGAGCAGTCAGTTCTTGAAGTTGACATGTTGGAAACAGGAAAAATGGGCAAGCGTAAGGATCTGAGTGACTTTGACGAGGGCCAAATTGTGATGTCTAGACGACTGGGTCAGAGCTTCTCCAAAATGGCAGGCCTTGTCGGGTGTACCTGGTACGCAGTGGTTAGTACCTACCAAAAGTGGTCCAAGGAAGGACAACCTGTGACCTGGCGAAAGGGTCATGGGCTCCCTAGGCTCAGTGATGCACGTAAGGAGAGAAGGCTAGCCCGTCTGGTCCAATCCCTCAGAAGAGCTACTGTAGCACAAACTGCTGAAAAAGTTCATGTTGGATGTGATAGAAAGGGGTCATAGGTCACATAGTGCATTAGGGTGTTCCCTAATAGCAGTGTCCTCTTTCAACATGACAATGCGCACAGATACACTACAAAACCTGTTCAGGAACAGTTTGAGGAACATGACAAAGAGTTCAAGGTGTTGACTCGGCCTGTGGGATGTTCTGGACAAACAAGTCCGATCCATGGAGGCCTCACCTTATAACTTAAAGGATCTGCTGCTAAGGTCTTGGAGCCAGATACCACAGCACACCGTCAGAGGTTTTGTGGAGTCCACGCCTGGACGAGTCAGAGCTGTTCTGGAGGCACAAAGAGGCCTAAACAATATTATGCATGTGGTTTTAATGTTATGTCTGATCAGTGTATATGCACAACATTGGAGAGTAACTTCCTTGTACGCTTAGCACACACAGTTCACTGTCTTCTGTCAACATGACTATTAATTAGATCTTTCTTTTGATTTTGGCACTTTCTGAACACTAACGTCAGTTACACCTACAGGCAGGCTTCGTAAAGTAAAAAACATAATACTTATTTTATTATTACAACATATATCTTACTTCCAGCCTCAGGCTGACTTTAAATAGGACATCTGAATATTTTTAAAACTCCTCTGTCCTTCCAATTATAACATCAAATCATAAAGTCATATAAAGCAGTTATTTAGTTTGAAAGGTGCAAATGTTTTAATGTTATGAAAAAATTCCAGATGTTTTCCAGGTAATCGTTAAATACAATATACACAGTTAAAAAGCGATGTTTATGCAAATACTTTAAATATTTAGAATGTTTTATAGGCACAATAAGCCTAATTCATATTTTAGTGTAAAAACAACAACAATGAAGTTTATTTACAGACATAAATACATTTCATTTAAAATGCATCTCAAAGTGCTTTACAGTGTGACGTAAAAACTGAAATAGGGTAATAAATGGTAGATAAAAATTAAATAATTTAAATCATATCTAAAACATATTAAAGGGAGATAAATATCCTACAGCACATGACACAAGGTTACTAAAGGGTTGTTTTTCTAACTTCCATCATGACCGTTCCATGGAAAGTGGCTTGTTATTTTCCATGTCCGCGAGGTTAATGTTTGAGGTAAACACTGAAAACTGTCGCATAAGGCCATAGAGTGGCTTTAAAGGAGCTAAAAATAAAAGAGCTAAAAATAAAGGAGCTAAAATAGGATTTGCATTTCGCACCTTTAAATAGCTGATGTATGATATAAACACCTGTCGTGCAGGAGAACGTGAGATCAGACAGATCTGACCATACCAAGACAGTGGCACAAACACACACTGTAAACAGAATACTGAATATAATCAGGTGTATTACAGGAAGTCCAGTGTGGAAATTAAACCACTACACCAGGATATTCTCTCTATGTGATCTAATAAATCATAAAGAATTTACATACTTGTTTTTATAAATTATGCAATTTCATCATCACAGTTTATCTAATGTTGATCAAAACATGGTAGTTTACCATAACAGCACAGCATCCTCATATACCACAGCAATTTATCAGTGTTTTTTTTTAAAGATGACATACATACTGTATATTTACATTTAATTCTGGGGACACGAGTCAGTTCCTGTTCTTGCTTACATTGTAGCAGCTATATAACACTCGTTCCCTCAGCAGCCCTCTCTTTATTCTCTCTCTTTATTCTCTCTCTTTATTCTCTCTCTTTATTCTCTTTCTTTATTCTCCTCACAGTTAATAAGACAAAAAAACCCACAAAGAAGCATAAACTCCTTTAACAGCTTTAACTCTGTTATAAAAGCTCTGACACTGGAGACTCCTTCCTTAAACGTTAAATAAACATCTCCTTACAGAAACCCTCTCTGTACCAGTGACTAAATAACAATATGTTTTGGGTTTTTTTTGGTAAATGAGACCTTTTAGCTGTACTGTTGTTCAACACACGTGAATCAAAGAAGGCTTCGATTGAATGTGCGTTGTGATGATGTCACATGATGCGTCTCGGCCCGAATCTGTAGTCATTTTGACAAATAGCAAGCTCCTCTGAATATTGTGGAGTTTGCTTGATTTGCGTTCATTTCTGCGATCGCAAAACTCGCAAAATCCTGGAGGGACTGGAGTATATAATGAACAGAATGGGTGATAAAACGCAACCCCGAGGAGAACCCGTCAAAGAATCTAACATCCACCCAGAGATATTCAAGTCCATATTAAAAAGAGAAATAAATTTCTCTGTCAACAAATAAGCAGAAGAAAAATCAATAAATAACAATCTTGCATGGGTCTTAGGATTCTCGAGGTGTGTAAACAGTTTAATAAGAAAAGAGTAGCATCCTCAACACACTGACCCGCTCTATATTCCTCGCAAGGCCAATATTCAATTACTGTCTCAATTTCATCCTTCTATTTTAACAAGTCTTTACTCATTTCTAATGTCACCAGCTTTTTAATTTCTCTAACTGTGTTCAGATGTTCCTGCTTGAAAGCCACTTGTTTTCTATCCAGAAGATCTTTCGTATTGTTTGAAATCCATGACTTTGCTCTTTGGGAAATCTTTAACCGGTTAGTAAGGACTGACCCTCTCAGTACAAAAGGACACAAGTTCACACAAGACCTCTGTAAGTTCATCAATGATTTCCAGAGCAGCTTGAAAAACAGTGTAATGTGTACAATCGAAAGAACGCTGTAGGGACAAGGAACTTTCCTCTGATCAAAACCTCCACCTTCCTTTCCTACATCTTCTCCTCTCGTAACACTGACGTATAAACAAAAAAACCTATTGAAGGGCCAGCAACAGATTTCACTGCCCCTTAAGAGAACCATAGCAGAAGTCCACAGGTAAAAATCCCTTCAAGTTACAGTTATTAAAGTTGAAATTGATTTCATTTAATTTGATATTACTTTACAGACAGTTTCAGAAGCAGTTATGTTATTTGCCTTTGGGTGAATGTATACTACTGTAATGAATACCTGAGGGAATGTGGTAATATTATCCTGTGGTAAATAGAAAGATCTTAATGACAGAGAGAGGAGTTCATTGTCTGGATTGACTTTGATTGAGGTACAAACAAACTATCCAACCTTGGTTCTTCCCCGTTACCTCCCTGTCCCGGTGGTAATCATCAGGAACCATCAATCACCAGAGAGGAGTCCAGGAGTGACTCCTGTGGAGCGAGCCACGTTTCTGTCAATGCCAGTATGCAAGCGTTCTTGTAGACCTGAAGATGGCAGGTGTTTGCCTGCAATTCGTTAAACTCTGCATGTTTGTCAGAATTATTGTTAGAAGCAGTATGGGATTTTTCTGTTATAACTTCTTCCCACGCTCACAAACAACGCCTTTCCTTCCCTGCTTCCTCCTGTGCAGCTCCTTCCTCATAGGCCTTTCCCCATTGTCCTGGAAGTCCGTAACAGCTTGAACCAACATATCCGAGGAATTGTCCACCTGAATGTCCAAATTCCGGTAACTCCATTTTATTCCAAGTAGGAACTCTAGTGAATA
The DNA here is from genome assembly GCF_023375685.1 of Ictalurus furcatus. Lineage (NCBI taxonomy): Eukaryota > Metazoa > Chordata > Actinopteri > Siluriformes > Ictaluridae > Ictalurus > Ictalurus furcatus. The sequence goes on along the minus strand of NC_071277.1, from coordinate 9,625,685 downwards.
CCGGAAAACTTTCATTTCATCATGAAATGGATGACACATAACTACACTGGTGAGAATCACACAAATAACCATATAAAACACATCCATCGTATCTGATCGCATGCCAAATCAGGTAGTCACACTTCTTCATGATGAACTAATTTTGTGCATTTCATTACTAACACCTGGCTGCTAATTACTCCTTTTATGATTGTGGAAGTAGGAAGGGTGTACTTATTTTTTCCCTACATGGTTTCTTTACGTTTTTGGACAAAAATGACTATATTGTTATATAGAAGCCGTTGAGGACCACACAACTGTTATATAAAAACATAGAATTAAAGGAGGGTGCACTTTCCTTTTTTTTTTTTTACGACTATAAAATGTAGGTCAAAGTTTTTCCATCCTCAAACGTTACTGACTGATTGTTATTAGTCGAACTTCTGGCTTTGATCTTCACCTTGCAGTCTGGATTTCATCATGTTTTTCCCACGCTAGGTTCATCTCCACTATGGACTACAATAATGTTCAAAGATACCGTCCCGACCTTTCAGTGTAAATCGTTACCGGAATTATCTGTGTGCTATTCTCATAAAGCCTTTTATCAGACTTTATACAGTTCATAATCAAGCAGAGGTGTAACTGCGTGTGGGAAACTAAAGTTCAGCGTTAGAGTCTGCATGAGTGAAAGCTTTATCAGCTCATACATGCATGTAAAAATGTGGAGGAACCGGTAATTCATCATACTTTTCATTACCATTTCTGTTCTGTAAAGAAGGGAAATGCAAATACATACAAATCATTCAGAAAGAGTTTTTTCAGGGAAGAGATTCAGCATCTGGTAACATGGTACGCCAATAACAACCCTGACCTTAACACCCAGAAAACCAAAGAACTGACTGTGGACTACCAGAAGTCCTCGAGGAGCCACAACACCACCTCTATCTTTATTAATGGGACTGATCTACTGTAGAGTGGGTCTCTAGCTTCACGTTTCTGGGGGTCCACATCTCCGTTGACCTTTCCTTTCTCTCTCCTCAAACAGGTGCAACAGCTCCCGTACTTTCTGAGGAGACTGAAGAAAGCTCAACTTGCTCCTCAGATCATGGTAAACTTCTGTTTGTAGTACCATTGAAAGCATCCTTACAAACTGCATCACAGTCTGGTACAACAACTGCACAGTGTGTGAGCAGAAGGTATGACCGTAATGAAACGTGGTAATGAAAACTGCCAAACACGTCAATGGGAAACATTAGCTGCGAATAAAATCTCCAAAATGTGCATAAAAGACTGATGTACTCTATTGAGGTGGATAATTTTTTAATTCGATAAGACGATGTGCACATAAACTACATTATTAACAAGTTTACCAAATAAATTCCTCGATGCGCATCAAAAAAAGTCACGTGACTTTGCCTCAACAATAATGTGATTGGATAACTGGCTCAGAAAAGTAAAAATGGTGAAGAGCAAGATGCAGCAGTTTCCCCGCAAGTGTCGATTTTTGTTCTCCTGAACACAGTGTTCTATTTTTTTTTTTAAATTAAATTTGCAATTTAGATGGAAACAAAGTGCCTCTGTCCTCATACTCTGACAATGATGATAAATTGAACCTAACTTAACATAACTACTTTGATTTTTCCAATTCATCATCTTCCAGTAAGATGTAGATTATGTGTGTTTGGGGTGGGGGGGGCCCTCTTATTTAATCTTCACATCAGTCTCAAGACTAACTTCACACTTGTTTCCTTCCACAGTTCAAAAATATGCGGGTAGACGAGTTACCTAAATTGCCCCTAGCTGTGGCTGTGGCTGTCTGTGTGTGTGTGGGTGTGTGTCACCCTGCCTCCTGTTCGGTGTTCCCATGAAAGACTGCAGGTGACAGGACAGGTATGACACGTTAAGGAAGGAAAATGCTGTGAAAGAGCCAAAAAACTGTCTGCTAAGATGATTTCCTTATGACTTTGAGCTAATGTTTATTATTTGCAGACAGCTTTTTGGCTCTTTCACAGCACTTTCCATCATCAGTGTGTCCCCTTTCCTTCAAATGTTTTGCAAACATCATGTCCAGAAAATCCACTTTTATAAGCCAACATTAAACTTGTTGACAAAAGTGTGAAATTCTTTAATGGCACACCTATATTCCGATATGTCTTTCTTTATTTTACTTATTTGGCCCTGTAGTGGCCAAGTGGTATTTTATTAACACCACTCTGGTGTGTTAGTTTAGAGATGTATCTTAGAAGTGGAACGAGTCTTGAGGAGATGTAATGCGAAACTCTCCTGTGTTTGTGTATCTTACTGTACATTAATAACTCAAACACACGATTTCAAAAACATAAATGCAAAAAGCTTTACTGTAGGCTATGTGTATATTAGAGGAGGGCTAATACTTTTGCACACAGGGTACACAGAGCACATTTTCTTTGATCTCTTTCGTTTTCAGGTTGATTGAGAAGGATTAAGATGGAAATCACACAACTTTCACTAAGAATAATAATAATCTGTACAGTGGATTCCGAAAGTATTCAGACCCCTTCACTTTTTGCACAATTTATTGTATTATAGAGTTCATTTTAAATGGATTAAACTGACTTTTTGCCATTAATCTACACACAATAATCTGTAAGGACAAAGCGAAAACACGTTTTTGGAAAATGTTTCCAATGAAAACTGAAATCTCTCATTTAAATAGGTATTGAGCCCCTAGCTAAACGCTCCAAACTGAGCTCAGGTGCATCCTGTTTCCTCTAATTATCTGGAGATGTGTCTAGAACATGACCTTCGGTAAGTTCAACGGATCGGGCGTGATTTAGAAAAAGCACACGCCTGTGTGTTTAAGATCTCATAATTCACAGTGTATCAGAACAAAAACCAAGCCAAGTCCAAGAAACTTTCCAGAGAGCTCCTCAATCAAACCATGTTGAAACATATGTAGATCTAGTTGGGGGAAGGGTGTGGGGGGCGATTGATGACTAAGGTCATGACCTTGACCCCCAAAAATGTTTTAAAGAGAAGCCTTAACTTAACGGTTGAGCTAGATACAAGTCCTTCTTATCAAATTAAAGACAAACAAAACTCATCAACAAAAGAGAACAGATAACAGAAATGGACTAAAAGAAATGTCAGAACTTAAATAGAGACACTAATGAAGAGGAAACACAAAACAGGTGAGAACGTTTAAGAGGACATGTGACATGGTCATGTGATCTGTTGTAGCTGGCTGATGGTAGTGTCTGAAACTGGCGCTGATGTGATAAATACTCATGAAATTATTATTCAATTAATTAGATAATGACACTAATAACAATACAAATGAGTAGAAAACAAAAATAGTTTCTTTTGCCTCAAAGTGTTTATTTAAAGAACAAAACTTTACTACAGTGAAACATCACACTGACAACAGGCTTCTCATCTCTCCAGTCTGAGAAAACCGCTAGGAGTTTAGGGTTCACGAACACAGACTGAACACTAAAGGCAAACGTGGGCCACATATTTAACACATTCTGCTGTCAAAGTCTGTAAAACTCCACAATATCTGTGCATGCTTTAGTAAAAATACTGTACAGTCCCCTCCGAAACTATTGGAACAGCAAGGCCAATTCTTCTGTTTCTGCTGTAGACTGAAGATATTTGGGTTTGAGATTCAAAGATGAATATGAGAAGAGAGTTTACAGTTTCAGCTTTTATTTCCTGTTTTGTGCAGAGGCATTGCACAAGCATTGGGTATAGCCAATACAACAATCTGGAATGTCCTGAAAAAGAAAGAAACCACTGGTGTACTGAGTAACAGACACAGAACGGGTCGGCCAAGGAAAACAACAACAGCTGCTGATGACAGAAACAGTGTGAGAGCTGTGAAGAAAAAATCCAAAAACACCAGTCAGTGACATCACCAACAACCTCCACAGAGCACGGTTGAAGATCTCACAATCCACTGTTTGAAGAAGACTTCGAGAGGAGAAATATAGAGGACATACCACAAGATGAAGACCACTCATCAGCAGTAAGAATCAGAAATCCAGATTGGAATTCACAAAGAAATATAGAGATGATCCACACACGTTCTGGAACCAAGATGAACCTCTACCAAAGTGATGGAAAGTCCAAAGTGTGGAGAAAGAAAGGATCTGCTCATGATCCAAAACATACAAGCTCATCTGTGAAACATGGTGGAGGTAGTGTCATGGCTTGGGCTTGCATGGCTGTTTCTGGAACATTCTCACTAATCTTTATTGATGATGGAACTCATGATGGTAGCAGCAGAATGATTTCAGAAGTTTACAGGAACATTCTGTTGGCAATTTACAGAGAAATGCATCCAAATTAATCAGGAGGAACTTCATCATGCAGCAAGACAACGATCCAAAACACACTTTCACCTCAACACAGGACTTCATCAGGGGCAAAAGTGGAAGATTTTAGACTGGACAAGTCAATCACCAGACCTTCACCCAACTGATCAGCATCTCACTTCCTGAAGAGGAGACTGAAGGGTGAAACCCCCTGAAACAAACAACTACTGAAAGAAGCTGCAGGAAAAACCTGGAGAAGCTTCACAGAAGAAGAAACCAACAGTTTGGTGTCAGTGAGTCGCAGGATTGATGCAGTTACTGCGAGTAACGGATATGTAACCTAATATTTCATTTACTTCAATACTGTCTGTTCCTATACTTTTGCTCGCCTAAAAATGGGGTGGTCTGATACAAAAGGTGGCATATTTTATTTTGTTTAACACGTCTAGATGTAAACACCAGGAAATAAATAAAAGCTGAAATCCTAAACTCTTGTCTCATCTCCATCTTTTGATCTCAAACCCAAATGTCTTCAGTGTAGAGCATAAACACATGAACTGTGTTCCAATAGTTTCAGAGGGGACTTTACTTCAGTTTATATGGAAAAATATTTCCTCTATGACTTCCTGTGCTTTATACAAAATCATTCCACATTCTCAGTGATAAAATACAGCAGATTTACCAAAACACATCATTAAACTTCATATTTTATAAATATACACTGTGAACTGAAACAAGAGTTATGTGGAGCATTAAACACAGACACACGCACGTTTAGGACATTAAAATCACATTACAGAAAACAACACGGTCGCTTCAACAACATGTCCGAACAGTTGGAAACGCCAACTTGTACGAAAGGATGTGATTGGTCAAAGTTAAACTGAGAGGCGGAGTTATGGCTTGTAGCTTTTTTAAACGAGAGATCTACATCTTTGTGTGAATTTCTAGGATTTTCATCAGAGATCAGGTTTGTGTCCTGGATTATTAGAATTGTAATTCATCATGTTAACATCATTTGAGGCTCGGATTTGCTAATGTCCCAAACAATCTAAGAAAACGATCGATTTGATTTACCGAGAATAAATGACTTAAATCTACATACATGAGATTCTTATAGCTGCTAATTGTTTTGGATATCTCAGACTAGCTGATATTTTTACAATAACAATAGGATCAGAGGAAATTGCACATTCATTTCGTAATTGTTTTATGCTTATACACACACATGCACACACACACACACACACACACACACACACACACACACCTGTAATGAATCAGAGCCACAGAGATTTCCACTGAACTTGGGTGTGTGGGACAAGATGGTAATGGTATTCATTTTCAATGAATGTTGGAATCGTTTCTGAACATCTTGACCTCCTACCCCAGGGTGAAATGTTTTAAATACCTTTCTGGGTAACAATAGTGCTACTGGTGACGGTTACTTCAATGTTTTATGCAACTTTATGGCTTTGACGGGAACATTTCCTCAAACTGCCATGTTTCTGGAGCACAAACGTGAAATCTAAAGCACTTCAGAATAGCCTCCTCAGCCTGGACCAAAAGATCTGCACAGCATTTGAACTCTAAATACACCACAAGTCAAAACTTAGAGAGAAAAAAATGATTTTAGAATAAAGATGACATGAACACTGCGAAATAACATGTGGCATGATGGTGTGACGTGTGCTAAACAAATTATCCATCCATTTTCTATACTTCTTACAAGGCGGGGTACACCCTGGACGGGATGCCAATCCATCGCAGGGCACAATCACACACCCTACGGACACTTTGGACTCGCCAATCAGCCTACCATACTGACTGGGGGAGGAAACCAGAGTACCTGGAGGAAACCCCCGCAGCACGGGGAGAACATGTAAACTCCACACACAGGGGAGTGGCGAGAATCGAACCCCTGACCCTGGAGGTGTGAGGCGAACGCGCTAACCATTAAGCCTAATTAAATGAATCTGACCCAGTTTCATGAGGAGCTTCACTCATGAGGCATTTCTAAATCTTCCCAAAGAAAGTGAGCTCCTCTCTGCTCTCTCCTGCTGACTGATTTAACTTTAAATTAAATTTGATGTAAAAACTACTTTAAATAATATATTTTGATTCAGAAATAAATGTATACATGGACATATACTTCAATATGGAGCACACAAATTTGTCAGCGTTAAACCTTACTTTAAAGTAAATATTTTTTATTTTTATAAAAAGTGTTAATCTTTTGACTGCAAGTGTATATTATTAAAATATGAAAATATGAATAATGAAAATGTAAATCTTTAACAATCTTCATACTCCAGTGTAATATACAATTATGAATGAAATCTACTGAATATGAATTTATTTATATTTTTATTTATTTCTAAATCTTATAGGTACTTCATGGAAAAGTGTACGTTTTATATCAAAAATAAATATAAATATCATATACATCTCTGCAACTGGCACGATTTTCTCGTAAACAGCCAGCAGAAGCAAATTTATTAATACTGACTTGTAAAAGCTTCTAATGAATGAAAATGGCACCTAAATATAAAAATAAGCCTTAATTTTATTTATTAGTATTTTTAGTTTTTTTAGTTTGACTCAACTGAACAACTGAATCGATGCGAATTTCTCGTTTATACGTTTGTCAGGACATGCAAACATTTTTTAAAACACTGACATTTTATAAACGCGCAGACATGTAATCGAATGCAAACGTTTGTACATCCCGAAGGTTTTGTAAAATGGTAAACAGAATTGGAAATTGCAGCTCTAGTTCAAAATTCAGATTTGTAATTCATTTGTAATCCATCAAAAGGAAATGTTTAAACATAAAACATGGGTGTGTCCTGGAACAAGTCAACAATCCAAAACATGAGAGCAGAAAAAATTCATTTCGCACTGACCCTGTAAGTCCTAGAGAATATACATCTCACATTTAGAAAGGAGGGGGGGGGGCACAAACTTTTGAACAGACGAACTGATGCCATTTCGTGGCTTTTCAACTATTCATTAGTCTAATTTCTTACACATTTCTGGCCACAAGCTTCAGAATCTTGACGGCTGCACTCTGATTGAGTATACAATACATAATACATACTGTATAAAATACTGCCGAGTGCAAAAGTTTGTGCCCACTAAGTTTGATGAATGGAAACCGTACATTTTGTTGCCCTGTATTATAATTCATCTACAAACAAAACAGAATTATGAATTGGGAAGTTTTCTGGAACAATCCAAAACAGATTAAAATCAAAGCAGGAAAAAATATTGCAATATTTATCTAACATTGCAAACTTTTGAACTGAATTTATTATTTTTTAAATGTTTTTGCACTATTCATCTGATCTATATGCTTGCCTTTTTTTTTTAAATGAATGAGCATTTCTTGATCTTCTACTATATATGTTGTCCTAAGGATGTGCAAACTTTTGCACTGTATATAATCTGGAAAAAAAATCTGTGTTTAGAATTTTTTTAATGCGCAATGAAACGCTACGATATGTTCAACTTTCCTTTTAAATATTCAGGTTTTTGCTTGATTTATTGACTCGTGCTTCTGAATTATTTGTAAATACTCAGGGTGACGGTTCAATAAATATGACATTTAGAGATAATAACTGAATTTACACAGAGGTTTTAAATATTATCCATGAAGCAGTCCAACAGGAAGTAGACATATGAGGACTTGGTGATGCTGTCAATCTGTTGGGGTTTTTTTTGAATACTTGCTCAGACTTGTGCGTCAAAAAACACAAAATAGATCTTCATGTTCGCTGATGATCGCCGTATCAGGAAATCTAACATCTGTGATAGTTTCAGAGTGTGAACATGAGGAACGCACGAACCTGACAGCCAATCATATCGCAGAATTTTCAGTCAACCATCAAAAAACCAAAAGAGAAGATACTAATAACAACAACAACAACAACAACAACGAGAACACAGACACATCCAGAAGAGCGCAGTGGATTTTCCCCAGGGAAGGTCAGAGGAACAGTTCCATCATGGACGTCATAGGGAAGTTCAGGCTGAGAGTTGGGAAAGGCCTCGCATGCAAATTTGAAGTGAAAAGGAAACAAACGAACCAGTGGCATGAAGTGGAAACATGGTGGTGGGATATTTCCAGGTCTGGGTGTGTTAGGATTGTATGTATGTATGTATGTATGTGTGTGTGTGTGTGTGTGTGTGTGTGTGTGTGTGTATGTGTGTGTGTGCGCTTTAAAGCATGAGGTCAATTCAGAAGTTTTTCAGAAGGAGAAGCGAGATTCTGCTCATTCAGTCTCATCATCGCTCCGTGTTCTTCTCTGCTCTCGGCTTCGGTGCCTCTGAATGGCTCTCCAGATACGGCACAACATACCGCCTCTGTAACACACACACAATCAGAAACACACGCAAAAAAGTTTTCAAAAATGGGCAAGAATTCACAGATCACAGCTTTTCTCACAATTTATGCAAAAAAAAATAATAATGCAGCACCACCTGCTGGACATTTCTATAATTGCAAGTCGACTTAACTGGACTAATGGTGCAAGGAGAGTTCAGATTTGCATACTACTAATTTGGGGAAATTTTATGTAAAAACCACTATACGTATTGATTCAGAAATAAAAGAATCTTATTTACACCCCCCCCCCCCCACACACACACACATACACACACACACACACGATTAAAACACAACAGTGGAAATTGAGCTGTTTGATTTATTACCTCAGCCTCATGTACTGCAGGTCGTCTTTGGTGACGTCGTTGAGAACATCGTTTAGTGTGTAATCTTCCGATACAAACTGATCAGAGACACAGTGTGACACCACACACACACACACACAAGCAGAGACATAAATCCATTAATTATGGTGAATATTGGTAAAGTGAAACACTTAAATTTGAATCTCTGTATATCAACCTGTATTTACGTCACTGATCTAAACCCCTGACTGAGCTCCTCCTTGGGAAGTAAAGGGTTAAAATCAATTGCATTTTATTTCTTCTGTCCCACTTGAGCAATAATATATTAGGTTTACTGGGACATCAGGACAGAGAATCAAGCCATTTAAAGAAGGTGTACAGGTGAATGATCTTAAAAATTAAATGTCATATGTTTAAAATAAAGATTATATAGCACAGAGTGTTAATGGATATTCTTCTCCTTATTATTATGCATTTCAGAATCAAATATGAGGGAAAAGAAGACAGGTAAGGAAGTTTAAATCAGCTGTGAGGAGAGGAGGAACGGGAGAGCGGAGTAACACCACATCTCAGGGTGATATGGAGGACATGGTGTGTCCTAAACAAGCTCCCTGAAAACATGAAACCACGATGTAGAGCGTCACCTTGTCGACGGTCTCTGAATCGGCCCCCTGCTGCTTCAGCCAGTCGCTCAGCTCCTTATCTGCTTCCGGCTCTGCCGTGATGTGGAAGATGGAGGGAGAAGGAGATTCTACCGAGAGGACACCGTTATCTGAAAATCAAAACAGATTCCGACAAAGTGCTTAAACAGATGATCGTCAGAGTTGCTAATTGTTCCTGTTTCCGTTAAATGATCTGTTTTAATGCTGTTTTCTTCTTCTTCTTCTCCTTTACTCCCCAAATTTAATCACTTGTCAATTCCCACCACCAGCCAGCTCTCTCCTATCTCTCCTGAGAGTGAAGGAAGGAGAACATGTGCTTCCTCTTCAGGATTCAAACTCTGTACAACAGCGTGATTGCTTTTCTGTCACACCACTTGAGAGCATTAACGCTGCTTTTTTTGTTTTCGAACATATTAAAGGGAAAGTTCAGCCAAGAATTTGAATTCTGTTATGAATTGCTCTCCCTCATGTCCCATTGGTCTCCCACATGGATTACTTTTATGATGCCTTTATGAACTTTTTCCCTTTATGAAAGTTTTGGTTACTGGACTGTAAATGGAGGGACAGAAATCGCCTAGGTTTCATTAAAAATGTCTTCATTTGTGTTCCAAAGATGAATGAAAGTCTTATGGGTTTGGAACGACCTGAGGTTGAGTAACTGATGAGAGAATGTTCATTTTTGGGTGAACTATTCCTTTGATAATGCAGTATAACACACTCAAAGCTGCAGGCTGGTTTTTCAGTCTGAAGAGCTCCAGGTCGTGCGCCCTCTGCTGGAGAGTCTGCCTCAGAACCTGCTGGTACTCCTTCTCCTTCTGCACCAGTTCCTCCAGGAGCCTGGACAGACACGAGGCAAGAAAACGTCATTAAAAAACCTTAAACATTTCGTCTACAATACTGTCCCCTGTAGTTCCTTATACACTCTGATTTGTTCTGGATGACTTTTAATACCACACCAGGGTCAGAGTTGCTGTTATAGAAAATGAATCGACCACCAGAACGACACAGGTGGAGTGTGTACCTGCTCGTCTCCTGTTTGAGGCGCGCGAGCTGCGCACCGAGAGGATGCTGAGGCCGCTGGGAATCGTGGGAAATGACCGAGCTGAGGGTGCTGACCCCCGAGGTGAGGCCTGTGTCCTCCGGGGCAACGTTCTCCACTGTACCGAAGTCGCCGTCCTCCTCCACGTCCACGTCGTCAGCGTCTTTCTCGGCTCCTTCGCTCTCGGACGCCGGGCCAAAGTGAGTCTGCAGCTCTGGAGCAAGATGCAAAGATCCACTTCATCACAGCTGGGTTAAGAGTTTTTTCATTACACACACACTGACCCTGAGATCACACACTTGTACCTGGAATTAATATCGTGACTGCAGCCTGGACGGCTCGTCTGATGATGTTGTCCATCGCAAACATCCAGTGGGGTTTAATGTGATGGTTCCTCAGAACTTTATTCACCTTAAACACGCACAGTGGACGAACAGAAAGAGGTTAATACATTTATTTATTTTTTTTAATGATGGAGTTTCTATCCTGCAGACAGGACTTAATCCGTGTCTAATCAGCATGTTTTCAGGTACAGGTGCTGATCAATTAGCCATGAGCTTTAGTCTCAGTTTACAAATTAAACCAGAGACACACAGTCCTGCTACCAGAGATCCATAGTGAACAGTCTGAACTCTGCGCTAACACACCCGCTACGCTAACACACCCGCTGGGCTAACACACCTGCTACGCTAACACACCTGCTGCCGGACTAATCATCTTAATCCCGTTCACACTGAGAGACTCAGCGAGATGTAGGGCAATATTAATACTAGATGATTTTTTAAAATAACAACATGGTGGGTTTGGATACACAGCTTAGAGGAAGGGGCGGAGCCACCAGAGGGCGCTGTGGCTTCAGTATTGCTGAGAAGGATGACGCGGAGCTCAAACATCAGCATCATGGAAGTAAAATAAGAGTAACAAAGTTCAGAATAAACATTTAGTTTGTGCTTGTTTGGGAGGAGACCCAGTGAGGTATCAGATATCTGTCATGAAATAAAAGAATTAAATAATAACACCAATTATTTTAGAATAAAGTATTAACAGCCATTTTAAAAAATTACAAATTTGTCAAACAGTTTAATAACATTATTGTTAATCCCAATCCAAATCTCCACTGAATAAATATCAAACAGCTATTTATTTATTTATTTATTTATCTTATTTTTATGGCATTTACACTTTTTAAAAACTGTTATGATACTAAAAAAAGGTCTTGAAATCGAAATGTTGAGGAGAAACTGATCATCTGAACAGGTTACACAAATGAAAAAGGAAAATCCTTTCATGGCTTCTTCCACAGTGTTCAGGGCAGCGTGAGATACCTGTACACCTGTAAAAATTCTGAACACTGACCGAGTCCTGGAAGCCGAACAGAACCAGCTGGATCTGGTTGATGGAGGTGCTGTCGAAGTCCAGGTCCAGTTTGAGCTTGGAGATGGTTGAGGCCATGACGCGGCGCTCGGGAGAACGGATGAAGTCCCGCAGTATGCAGATGATCTGCTTGATGTGATCTACAGACAGCTTCAGCTCCTCCGTGCTGCCCTGAGACCAACACACACACACACACACACACACTTCAGATGTTCCCTTCATTATGGAACACACCTTCACTACAGAACCCGTAAACATCAGCAGTCACACCTGCATGTGGTTCTCCAGGAGGTTGGACGTGACCTTGTCCTGGTCCTCGTTCAGAACTTTGTAGAGGATTGCTCGTCTCTCGCTGTCTTTCTTCAGCAGGAACAGTCCCGAGTCGCTGTTCTCAGATGAGGCCGGAGAACTTCGGTCCTCTGACGTCGGGCTTTCATCAGGAACGCTGGGACAGAACACACATTTCATTTGCTTGGTACAACCACACTTCGGTTCTCGACATTGATTAACATTTAAGGGTCTTAGATCGGGAACATTATTTTGACACATACACGTGACGTGAGGACAGAGTGTGACGCGAGGACAGAACGTGACGTGAGGACAGAGCGTGACACAGCGTGACAGCTCACAGTTAACGTTTTGGCGCGAACACGACGTGCTATGTACATTATAAACTTTATTATCTTCTTCTAATAATCATAAACCCATTTGTTTCCCTGCGTGTGTGTTAACGCACTTCACCAGCGAAGGCGTTTTATCTTCATCGGTTTCCAGGACACAGAAACGCAGGACTTCGGCGTGTAGCCATGAATTTATGATTTATCTTCCTCACATCACTAATGCTTTAAGATTTGCTTCTAGGCAACCTTTTCATGCGTTTCCATTTTCAGAAGCGTTCCTCTGCAGCCAGGAGATGTGTGTGTGCGTGTATGCGTGTGTGTATGTGTGTGTGTGTGTGTGTGCGTGTGTATGTGTGTGTGTGTGTGTGTGTGTGTGTGTGTGTGTGCGTGTGTATGTGTGTGTGCGTGTGTATGTGTGTGTGTGTGTGTGTACAGTACACCTGTGTAAGGGCAGTGTGCTCAGATATTCGTCCCACATTAAGCAGCTGCTGATTTTAAACATGGGAACTTTGATTACAAACATAAAAGCTTGTGTGTGTGCATCTGGACGCGTGACCTCACCTGTTCCATGACGCTTATGGACTTAACGAGCGAACACATTAACGAGCCGATGTGATGGTTATGCACACAGGTCTTCTGGATGAGCGCTGCTCAGAGGATGATCAGAGAACAAAGCAGAAAGGGAAGAGTAGTTGTGTGTGTGTGTGTGTACACAAGTGTGTGTGCGCAGGTGTGTGTGTGTGTGTGTGTAATGACGGATGTGAGCCGCTGGTTATAAAGCCATCAGGTGCGTGAGTTTTACGAGCGACCGCAGAGGGCCTGTTATAAAAAACTCATTATCACATTAGTGCCAGATCATGGAACACATCCAACACACACACACACACTCTCGCACTTGGCCACACACCAGCACACACCTGTCCTCTCATTCCTCAGTGGCGATCAAACAGCGTAACCATGGTGCTGTGGAGTGGGTGTGGCTGAACGCTGATGAGGATTTACAGCATCACTCAACACTTCTGCTTCATCAGGCTTTCACACACACACACACACACAAACACGCACACACGCACTGCTGTCTCCCCAGAGCTTCATGTCCCACATGCCTTAGACTCCCAGGTGTGTGTTATTTCACAGTTATGTCCATTTTACACACACACACACACACACACACTGTCCTGCTGTGTATTTGCAGAGCCGTTTGTATGTGTCATAAAATAACTGGAAAATGGAAAAAGTGCACCCTGTTCCAGGTAAAGATTCCTCCCTCATTACCTCTGGAGCTCATTTCGTGAATCGTGTTTCTGCAGGAGATGTGAATTCACATCACGTTAACGCGTTCGAACACAAAAACGGATTCTAATTGGCCACAGGTTTAATGTGTTAATGCGCTGGTTCTAATACGTTATCGTTTCTATAGTAACGGCTCATCTTGTTCAGAGGGATGTGTACGGTCGACGCTCCACTAGTATTAATAAGGACTTTTTAAAAAATTATGTTGATATAGTGAAATTCTGTTAAAGTAAGGAGATTTACGGTAGGAGTCTCCAGCGTCAGCGCCTTGTAACAGTCAAAGGTAACTACTGTTACTATAACAACATGTCCCAAAGTGTTTTATTGACCACTGAAAAGCGCTGACACTGGAGACTCCTTCCGTAAATGTTAAATAAACGTCTCATTACAGAAAACTTTGAGAAGTTTGATAGCTGTTACTATAGAAACGATACCGTATCAGAACGAGCGCGTTAATATAAACCTGCGCTACGGTCCGAGCTGCTGTTCTAGAGAACTAATCACCACCTGGCGATCGATCCGGAGTTAAAGCTCACCTGAGGAAGCTGGACGTTGCGGGTTTGATGAGGTTCTCGGAGCCTGAACGTTTGTTTTTATTGAAGAAGACGTCGTGTTTGGAGTCGCAGTCCGGAGACACGGAGCCCGGCTCGCTGCTGCTGCTCCCGGTGGTTTCGGCCTGCAACTGCACAGGCAGCGACACACTGCGGATATAATCTGATACACACACACACACACACAATATATAGATATACAGATCATTGTATGTGAAATTTAAAGCTGAGCAGCGAGACACAAACGGGCCAAATCACTCACTCACACACACACACACACACACACACACACACAGTTTATATAGTGATTACGATGAAAAGCAACAAAGCTAAAAAGGGCACATTCACGTTCACATGTCACATGCACTGTTGATTAGAAGCATGCGGCATGTTGATAGAAATATAAAACGAAGCAGAAACCGCAGAAGGAGACGAACCTTGCCACACTGTTATAGAGCGCAGCGTCAGACGCAGCCACCGACCGGCGCCAGAGACACAAAAAGACATGCAGTTAGCAAAATTCAACCCAACATGATACATGCAGTTCCATCATTAACACGGCCGTGTGTGTGTGTGAGTGTGTGTGTGTGACTGTGTGTGTGAGCATGTGTGTGTGTGTATGAGAGAGAGTGTGTGTGTGTGTGTGTGTGTGTGTGTGTGCATTAGAAAGACCGGATTGTTAAAGTATCATGGTTTCGCTCTTAGTCATGGTGTTTAATTTCCTCAAACAGCAGAATAACCTACACTTATTTTTATTAAAAGTACAAAATGCAACAGTTTTGAGCTACTATCATGTTTGAGATAAACGAGATAATGTAAATCAGTCTGGGTAAAGCGTCTGCTAAATGCCATGAATGTAAAAGTTTGTTGTTTATTGGTTTTTACACCACAGTGGGGTTAAACTCTGGATTCTGATTGGTCAGAAGGTGCTGAGTCATTTTCTATACGAATCAGTCCATCCAGGATTTAGCGATTTCACGATCGCAGAAATGAACGGACGCTCAACATCAATGGATTTAAAAAACATGTGGTGTGTAATTGCTGAAATGGTGAAATTCAGACACCACAAATCCGTCTGCGTGGAACAAAGGAATTACTAATGCAGAGGAAAAATTCCCATTTTCTATTTTTCTCCCACGCAGGATGATCTGAGCCGGTCTAGACAGAGTTTTTAAAGCAGCCCAGGAATTTGTGTGTGTGTGTGTGTGTGTGTGTGTGTGTCTCAGACAGTGTAGAGAATCTAGAACATTCCACCTCAGGCATTTGGGTGGGGTTTGCCCTGACTCTCTCACAGCTCTGAGTAATTCTGTGATCGGTGCACTCTCGCGTCTCCTCGTTCACGTACCCGAGGGTTTGAAGGCGATCTTGTTCTTCTTGCCCTTGATGTTGTGGCGTAAGAACTGGTCCTTGAGCAGGTCGCCGGCCGTCGCTCTCTTGCTCGGATCGGGCTCGAAGCAGCGCAGGATGAAGGACTTGGCCTCATGGGAAAGGGATTCGGGAATCTCGGGGTGGATTTTAAACATTCCGACCTGGAAAATAAATCAGACTGAGATACTGAGATGATGTCATGACATGAAGGGCTTTGATTATTAATATTTATCATTATAATGCAAAGGCATGAGACTGTGAGGTTTAGGTTTGGTGTTTATGTGATCATTGATAATAGTAATAAGGGGCGGAGTCAGAAAGAATCAGTCATGATGCTACAATATCCAATCAAATCAGCTCCTCTCGTCAGCATGTAAAATGTGTGTGTGTAAAATATTTTGTGTGATGTTTGCATGTGACTGTCTATATGTATGTGAACTTCTAGCTTACTTAAGCAAAAAAAACAACGACAAATAAACACATAAACAGAAATGTTGGTCCACGGTGTTTACCTTAAACATGGCCGCCTGCGGCTCGCCCAGCTCGTGAAACGGAGGTTTTCCAGTCGCCATCTCTATAATGGTGCAGCCCAGAGACCAGATATCAGCCGGCGCGCCGTAACCCCGAGGACCTTTATCAATGATCTCAGGAGCCATGTACTGCAGAGTCCCTAAAAAAACCCAACAAGAACATCGCAAACAAATAGAGACAACTTGGAGAGAAAGCGGGCGGTGAATCCAGTGCTGACCAGTGTGAGGAGAAAGTAAAACAGGAGGGAGGAGAGGAATAAAGTGCACCTGCTCTGTACTCCATCATTCAGTAATTAAACACAAACACGCTCCCGACCGCGAGAGTAATTACTCCTGCGGCACTCCAGTTACAGGAGGAGAAAAGCTTCTCACAGGAGCTTGATCACGGCCTTCAGTCCGCTTCACCACGCCACATTTCCCTTCATTAGACTTTTCAACAATCCAGCGGAGCACAAAATATCTTAAACATACTCACATTTAGATTATATTATCTTATATTTAACGACTCACCGGTGAAGGTCTCAGTGCAGGGGTTCACTCCGGCCAAACGCTTCGACGTGCCGAAGTCGGAGATCTTTAAAACGCCGCTGTAGGTGTTCACCAAGACGTTATCTCCCTGTGGAGGAAATATATCAACACCAATCAGTAAAAAGGTTTAACAGCATGTTAAAGTGTAATATTGTGTAAAAAACTCTCCTCCTCACTCTCCTGGATGATTAACACAGGTTAAATGTTAACTCCGCCGTATTTACCTTAATATCTCGATGGACAATCTGATTTTCGTGCAGGTATCGCAGACCTTCCAGGATCTGACGCGTGTAGAAGATGATGGTGGCTTCTTTTAGAGGACCCCACTTCGACCTGAGTAGCGCTGATAAACTACCTGTGCGTTTAAAAAAAAGTATTAAAAATTGTAGACACAACTTTACCTTCATCAAAAATGCAAGTCGAAATTTGCGAATTGGGTGTAATTGGTCCAAAGCACTGGAGTTTATTTTGTGACATCACAAAGACCGAGACCGAGCTTATGACTAATCCTTGAGTGTAGAATGAAAGGTTCTAGGTGTTAAGAAGAAAATAATGAACAATAATTTGTAGTTTAATGCACACTTACCCAGTTATTACACACACTCTTTAAAAAAAAGCTTCTTGAAGGGTTCTTAAAGTGTTTGTTGGATAATTAAGGTTTCTCACAGTAGCTTCCAAAACAGGGTTCTACTTGGAACCCTTTGGAACCCTTGGAACCCTAACACCTTGTTGTACAGTTCTACATACGGTTCCCTCAGAGAGACAACTGAAGGACCCTTAATGGTTCCAGATCTTCTAAGAGTGTAGGGTTTACATTCTATTATAAAACCCAATACTGCTAATCTCCATGAATTGTAATTGTATCGGCTAGACGCTAGTTCTTTTTCTGAAGTGCATGTACACACTCACACACGTACCCCCGGGAACCTGCTCCATAAAGATCTTGATGTACCCATCCTCAGAGACGGAGCCCAGGTACTGGACGATGTTCCTGTGTTTGAGGTATTTGTGCAGAGCGATCTCCTCGTGCAGCGGCTGCGAGTACCTGCACACATTATGCTCATCAGCTAACCACACAGAACGGCGTCACAACTCTGACAACACGGAGGCGCTGTTCTCACCTGCTGTCCCTCTCGGGGATCTCCTTAATGGCGATGCGCACCTGGTTGCTCAGGTCTCTCCCGGCGTACACCACTCCGTACGTGCCCCGCCCGAGCACCACCCGGTCCCCGTTCTCATTGTAGTCGTACTCGTACTGAAACACACATGGAGTTCACGTCACGTTTTACTCCACAGCGATACTCAAGTCTATTCCGATTGGTCAGGATTGGTCTCTAAAAGCCGTCTGATTGGTCCACAACATTTACTTAGTCTAATCATTTAGATCTGTCACTTCCCAGCAAATGAATGTCTCACCTCCAGCGTGTCTCCTTCTCCCTCTCCCTCCAGCTCCACCGCGTTTCCTGAACCGTCTGAGATCAGCTCCTTCACCATGGAGCAGAACCTGGAGAACGTTCTTCACAGCTCAATATCAACATAACCTTCACATACAGACAGTTTCAGGCTTCGAGTGTCTCAATTTTTTTACATTTCATAATAAAATGACTAAAACATTATTAAATAATAACATTAAAATAATTAAGATATTTCTAATTATTTATTTAAATGGTTTCATTTCTCATTTCTTTCTTTATACACGTACACAAGACATTTCATTATGGATATTGGGAACACACTTTATTTAAATTTAAATGCATTCATTTAATATTATATTTATTTAATTAATTATCTATCTAATTAATTAATAAATCAATCAATTAAGTATTTTCCTTTATGTTATATAGGGCAGAAAAATACATTTCAAAATTAGACTCAGAAACATATTAAATTATTTATTTACTATTTTATTTATTCATTTAACACCCCCCCCCCCCAAAAAAAAGATAAAATAAATAAATAAACAAACAAAAAAATAAACTAAACATCTGATTTGGGATCACACTTAGTATTATACTTCTTTATTTAATCACTTATTTAATTCTTTAATTTCTTTTTCCCTCTGTTTTTTATCCATCATGGCTTTTGTGTAGGAATTATTCATCAGCTGATGTACGTAGCATTCTGTACAACATGAACAGGCAGTAACACACTTTGGGTCATATTAAATTAAACCTTTTTTAAAAAAAAAAGTACATACAGTATGTCTGATTACTAGCGTCTGATCTGACCTGCCGCACTGCTCCTCAGTGGAGAAGTAGATCTGAAAATCATCCGAGTTGTCGTGGACGTACAGGAAACAGCAGCGCTCGTCAAATTTGGAGATGCTGAAGAGGAAAAGCGATGATGTCATTACAGTCTTAAACACACACACACACACACACACACACACACACCTGATTCCTTTGATAGATGAGGCTGTAAAGTTCCACTCGTGGATTCCTTTCTGCACAGAGATAATAACTGTGAGTATTTTAGTGGGTTTTTGTTGTTGAGTGTTTAGAACTGCTTTATTAAGGTTTATGAAGGTATTAATGAGCTTCTGACCGTCTCCGCAGGAGAAACGTGCCATATGGAGACGTTCTTCTCCTCTGCCTCGCTGTTGATGGACACGTACGAGGGCTGATAAACTTTAGTGGGCTCCAGGATCAACACCTTTACAAAGAAATACATGAGACCTTTCTCAATTGACTGAGCCCGACCTACTCCTCATTAATATTCATAATCAGACACCCGCAAGATAAATAAATAAATAAATAAATACATACATACATACACTAAACTAAACTAAACTAAACTAAACTAAACTAAGTATGCTAAAGAGGTGTGTATTTTGTCAGTACCGGAAAGCGCAGGCTGTTGGTGGTTCGTTGCGTTGCCTCTACGATGATGTCCATCCAAAAGTTGAGTCTCTCTCTCTGAGCCGAGTGTTCTGTGTTCTGCTTCTTAAAGTGCTGGATGAGTTTCAGGTTCTGCACCACCGAGCGCAAGTACCTGAGAGAGAGACAGAGAGACAGAGAGAGAGAGAGAGAGACAGAGAGACAGAAAGAGAGACAGAGAGAGAGACAGAGAGAGAGAGAGAGAGAGAGAGAGAGAGAAAGAGATCGAGAGAGAGACAGAGAGAGACAGACAGACAGAGATAGAGAGAGAGAGACAGACATACAGAGAGAGAGACAGAGAGAGAGAGCGACAGAGAGAGAGAGACAGAGAGAGAGACACACAGAGAGAGAGACAGAGAGAGAGAGCCAGAGAGAGAGACAGAGAGAGAGAGAGAGAAAGAGAGAGAGAGACAGAGAGAGAGAGAGACAGACAGAGATAGAGAGACAGACAGAGATAGAGAGAGAGAGACAGACATACAGAGACAGAGAGAGAGACAGAGAGCAAGAGAGACAGAGAGAGGGAGAGAGACAGAGAGAGAGAGACAGAGAGACAGAAAGAGAGAGACAGAGAGAGAGACATAGAGAGAGACAGAGAGAGACAGAGAGAAACTTTGACTTTTAAACTCACTTTATTTACCAATTGTTTAGGGGAAACAGAAAGTATCACTCATTTAAAAGGAAAAAAGGAAAGAGGATCTACGCATTTAAACATGGAGGTGAAGAATGGTTAAATTAGTAAAGACAATCACCAGTGAAAAACGATTTCACCATCGTCCGTTATAGAGAACAAACCCATGTTTGCGCACCATGTCTTTTCGAACATTTCCACATTGTCATTCATTATATGGAATTCGTGTTCAAGTTTAATCCGTGACT
The DNA here is from genome assembly GCF_023375685.1 of Ictalurus furcatus. Classification (NCBI taxonomy): domain Eukaryota; kingdom Metazoa; phylum Chordata; class Actinopteri; order Siluriformes; family Ictaluridae; genus Ictalurus; species Ictalurus furcatus. The sequence continues at coordinate 9,605,002 of NC_071277.1, read as the reverse complement.
CTATTAGAGCTTTAAATAAGTTCACGGTGTTGATTTCTCTTCCTTCCGCTTTCAGTCTATAGGATTTCCAGATGGCTACTTTTGCCTGTCCAACTAGAAAGTTGATCAAAGTACATCGTTCTCTGCGTGAACGGGAATATTTACAACCTAAAATAAACATTGCTTTAGAAAAGGGTGACCCGAGATTGTTAATTATTCTGTCCAGTGCACTGAAAAGAGGGTCTAGTCTGTGGCAGTCGCAGAAGCAGTGGAATACAGTGTCTGGTAGTCCACAGAACCTGCAGAGGGGAGAGTCCGTGAGGTTGCACTTGAACAGGAAGGTGTTGGTCGGCATCGCGGAGTGAAGAACTCGCCACTGCAGGTCTCCAGATCGCTTTGGTAGGGGATTCTTGTAGAGCAGCCTCCACGTAGGGGACTGAGACGGAGGAGTGGATAGGTGTGTTCTCCACTTTGTGTCTGTCTGTCCTTTGAGCTCTCTTGAAAGTACGTTTTTTATGCAGAAGTTGTACAATTGGTCTTTTGTTATCGTTGAAAAGGGGACGTTTCTAAGTCTTGTGTAGGAGAGAAGTTGGCCTGTGCCATCGTCGTCTGGAGCTTCACTGGGAGTTATGTACAACTCTGGAAAGGACATTTGGTCAGGATCTCCGGTCATGTAGTTGTTTATGAATGTTAGTAGGGGTGTGGGGAACGAAGCCTTCAAAGTCCTTACCACCTTCCCCACAATCCTCTCTGACCTGCCTCCAATCTCTTTGGAAAGTTGGTGTACTTGTATCCACTCTCGCTTTTCCTGGTCAATAAGATCTCCCACCTTGGCTACTCCTGCTGAGATGAAGGCAGTAATCTCGCTTCTGGACTCAGTTTGTTCAGGGAACCAGGTGTTATAAAAAAGTGGTTCGTTCAGACCGTAATGATCTTTTCGTTGCGTTCTAAGCTGAGCCCAGATTTTAAAAACTGTTCCATAATGGTGACTGACAGAAGCGGCCTTTGTGCCACTATTGGACATTAAGAACATCTGTCTGTCGAGTCCCATTCTTCCCGCAAACCTCAGTACTGCAAGCCCAAAACTAACCCATGGCACAGTAATTGGACAGTACAACAGTTTCTGAGCAGTTTGTAGTCTCAGGGCCTTCACCTTGGACTGAAGATGGATCAGAGTTTGCCCCCCCTCACACACCGGTAAACTCAGTGCGCCGGATGGTATCCAATGGTGACCGCTCCAGACAAAGTCCACAAAGCACTTCTGAAGTTGGTGTAAGAGTTCTTGAGGTGGGTCTAGTACTGTCAGACGGTGCCATAGCATCGAGGCAGCCAAGTTATCACTAGGACTCTGCCCCTGTAGGACAGCTGTGATTTAATCCATCTCCATCTATTTAGCTTTTCAGTAACCTTACTGGTCAATCCATCCCAGTTCTTCTGCATATATCGATCTGTGCCAAAGAAGATCCCAAGTATTCTCACTCCCTCCTTGCTCCATGAACAGTCCTGTGGGAGGGGAGGTATATTCTCCTCCTGCCATTGGCCTAGGAGCAAGGCATCAGTTTTGTTCCAGTTTACGCGTGCAGATGATGCTCTCTGAAAGACATCGAGGCTAGAAACCATATGACCAATGTCATCCTCGGATCTGATTACCACCGTCACATCATCAGCGTATGCTATGAGTTTGATCGTGGTCACATCAAATAGATCAGGGCTTAACACTGAGAACCCTTGCAGGTTTTCTCGCAGGCGTCTTAGCAGGGGCTCGATGGAGAGAGTGTACAGCAGACCGGACAGGCTACAGCCTTGTCGAACACCTCTGTGCACGGGAAACGTTCTCGTTAGTCCTCCATTTATTTTCAGCATGCTGTGCACATTGGTGTACAGCAGCCTAATCCATGAGATGAAGCGTCCACCAATGCCAAAAGCTGTTAGGGTCTTAAAGAGATAGCCATAATCTACTCTGTCAAAGGCCTTCTCTTGGTCTAGTGACACTAGTCCCATCTCTGCCTTATATAGCTCTGTGAGGTGTAACAGGTCTCGCACCAGGAAAAGGTTGTTAAAGATTGAGCGTTCTGGGATGCAGTATGACTGGTCTTCATGTACTACTGTGGCCAAACATCTTTTAAGGCGATTTGTTAATGCCTTCGAAAAGATTTTGTAGTCTGTCCCAAGAAGAGACACAGGACGCCAGTTCTTTAAGCTGCCAAGGTCTCCTTTTTTGGGTAGCAGAGTAATTACCGCTCTCCTACAGCTGAGGGGTAAAACTTTTGATTCCATACATCTGAGTATGACAAAGTGCAGGTCTGGGCCAATCAAAGGCCAGAATGTTTTATAAAATTCGGAGGTCAATCCATCCAGCCCCGGTGACTTTCCGTTTGACAGCTGGTGAGCAGCCGTACTGAGCTCTTCAAGCGAGAGCGATTCCTCGAGTTCATTCCTCTCACACTCACTCAGCTGTGGTAGTCCACTCAGGAGTTCTTCAATTGCTTCAGGATCACATGGCTGGCTGTTGTACAGTTTCTC